>NW_027094632.1:0-68779 GCF_029207755.1 Chamaea fasciata
AGCTTTTTGAGGAAACCGGGCTTCATCTTGCAGCTTAGAGCATGATGGGCTGTTGTCTTGCCTCTGGGTTTGAAGGACTGGAAGAGAGAAGAACAGAGCCATGGTCAGAGCCGGGATCTGTGGGAATCCTAGGAGATCTTCCGGCCAGGGCCATCCCACCCAGAAGGAAGCAGGAGACATTGGGATCAGCCAGAAGGTGCTTGCCACGAATCCCCCACGTGCCCCTGAAATCTCTGTGTGTTGTGCCCTCTCCAGCCCTCGTCCACACAAGGAGCAAAGCCCTCCCCAGCTGGGGACTGCAGCTCTCGGCCCAGGCAGTGCAGCTTCCCCCGCCAGAGCCGCTGACAACCCGCTGCCCTCACTCACCCCTGGCGATGAGCTGGAGCTCTCCCTGCTACACCCTCATCTACCGGCTGGCCATGCCTGTGAAGACAGAGTGTGTCACAGCCCCAGAGGCACGGCTCCCTGCCAGCGCCGCTGCCAGCCCTGTGGCCACACGGCCTCCTGCCCCGGCAGGGCTCAGCCCGGGCCCTTGCCGCCTGCTGCCGCCCCAGGGCACGGCTGCCAGAAGGCGGCAGCAGCCCCGAGGGCAGGCGGGGCTCCACGGCGCCGGGCCCGGATGCCGCTGCAGCCGGGGCAGCAGCCGGGGCCGGGGCCGAGCTGCGGCGGGCCGGGGAGGGACCCCGGGCTCGTGGCTCACCGATGAACCCCATGGCCGCCTCTCGCAGGGACTCCTGTGGGTTCTGCAGGTGCTCGGCCGCTCGGCTCCTGTCGTCTGCCAGCTGGAGAGAGCGGCAGGAGGGAAGGGTTGGCGCGGGCTCAGCCCCTGGGCCGGGCTCTGGCCGCGCCCAGCCCCGGCCTCCCCTGCCCGCACGGCCCTGAGGCGCGGCCAGCAGCCGCTGGTGCCGGGCTCTGGAGGGGGCAGAGGGCCGGCTGCTGCCCGGGGAGCGGCGCTGCCGCCCCGCCCCGCAGCCCCGCTGGGCCGGGACTCCACGGGCACCCGGCTCGGGGCCGCAGGAGCCTGGAGAAGAGCCCGCGGGGCCCAGGGAAGGGAGCGGCGTGTGGGGCGCAGGTCGGAGCCCCTGGGTGCAGCGCTGGGCAGGGGCCACGGCTGCCAGCCCCGCGGCCACGGATCTTCTCCAGGCTGAGGCTGGCACTTCTCCAAGCCATCCTTACCTTACACTCATCGATATTCAACAGATCTTCCTTGGTCGGTAGCTCCTCGAGATCCCTCCTCTCCAGGAACTTGGCCGCACAATGCAGGGTTTCCCGAGAGGCCTGAAGAGCAGCAGAGATGCAGAGATGGCACCACAGCCCAGGGCACAAGGACCCGCATCCCTGTGCCAAGGCCTGGAGGAGGACGCAGCCTGCGTGGCACCAGGGCAGGAGGCGGCTGAGCCCCCTCCCAGGCATGCACAAAACCTCACATTTGCAACACGCCGGTTCTCATCACGGCAGTAGATTAAAAGTAGCTGCAGGCTCTTGTTGACAATTGTCTTCAGGGGCTTTTTTCCCTCATCCATTACCACCTCCATCACCTTACGGAAGAGGTCAATGGAGAGCAGTTGCATGAAGCTATTTTCCTAGAGGAAAGGAAAAAACCTAAGCACCAATTACTCCAGGCCCACCTAGGCAAAGGCCTGAAAATGCAGACAGCACAAAGTTTCTGGGCAGCACCCAATGCCTGTGGCTCGGGTTGCCGAACCTTACATTGTTAAAGAGCGCCAGGAGTGCCTCAGCCAGCTTTGGGGCGGTGGTGCTGGATATCAGGATGTCTTCGTTCTTCAGCATATTAGTAAGCACGCGCAGGGTCAGGGCAACCACCACTCCATCTTCATCACCCAGCAGATCCACAAAGCTTCGAGACAGACAGCACATTCTTCTGGCCTGTGTGGAACACAAGGCTGCGCTGTGAAGCTGTCAGCAGCTGCACCAGCGACAGCGCCCTGGCACTGCAAGCCCAGCCTGCTGCCGCAGGGCCCAGAGACCAAAGGCCCATCCCAAAGCACTCGGGCAGCTGAGGCAGGAGAGCTGGGAGCAGCTGCCTCAGCTCCTGAAGCCCAGCCAGCCCATGGGGCTGCTCTCCCCAGTGCAGCTTCAGCTGCTGTCCCCTTCTCACCATCAGGGGATCCTTGCTGAGCACCAGGAGGCCTCTGAGCGCCAGGCGACACATCTGCCTGCACTCGATCCGCAGGTAACTCGAAACGACCCTCAGCACCCAGCCACCACATTTAGTAAAGTCCAGGCACTCCAGGACCTGAAAGGCAGAGGGCAGTGGCACAGGGCCGGCTGGCAGGAGCCCAGAAGTGCACAGGGCCAGCCCCAGGCAGCAGCACAGGGCCCTGGTGCCATATCCCGGGCCAGGGATGCGGCTGCGAGAGGGCAGAGAGCTGGGAGGCAGCTCAGCGAGGCCGCGCTGGCCTTCAGGCTCACCTCCACAAGGAATGCCAGGAGAGGCAGATCGCAGCCTGCTTCTCAATGCTGAGCAGCCGGAGCAAATGGATTGCGATGCAGGAAGCCAAAGGGGTTGAGACATGGCGCATCTCCCTGCCAGGGGCAAAAGGAACAAAGAGCCTGAGGTGGGGGGGCACACTTTTCTCAGGACTGACTCATAGAGGGGCAGTCTTTCCCCAGCATCCCTGCAGGGGACGTGGGTGCTTTGGGAGGCGGCCACTCCTGTGCACCCTCCTCTCCCAGCCTTTTCCAGTCTGCTCGGCCATCCCTAAAGTGACGAGGCCCTCTGGCCCCACGACCACAGGGACTGTGTGGGGCAGCCCGGGCACAGGGCACAAATTCCAGGGACAGCAGGGAGAAGGGGATCTCACCTGGCCAGCAGAGACACAGCATAGTGCTGGGTGTCAGCACAGGGCAGCGTGTTCCAGCCATGCTTGGACTCCACAGCGATCACCTCATTGTCGCACTCCAGCCGGCAGAGCAGGGACCTCACGGCCTGCACTGCAAACCTGTGTGCAGAGCAAAGCCCGGGTCACACTGGGAGCACTGGCACTGGCCACAAGGACATGGGAAGGACAGGAGGGCGGAGACCTGTTGGGTCGCTGGGAAGGCGGTGTTCCTCTCGGCATGCTCTCCAGAAGTGATGGACTTCCTGTGGTGGCATCTGCTGTGTGGTGATGACAACATGGAAAAGCAGAGCCACAAAGAGGCGGGAGGAATGAAGGATCAGTGCCTCGTGGCACTCAGGCACCTGGACAATCACCCACACCACCAGAGTCGCCTGCAAAAGAAGTTGCCGAGGAGAGCGCTCAGTGCTGAGGTGTCCATGTGGCAGGGCCCCAGGGGAGACGCAGGGGGAGCAGCAGGCCTGGTGCCCCCTGAGCCTGCCCTTGGCCCAGGTTTCAGCCCAGGGCCTGAGGCAGGGAGAGGATGGAGAGCTGCTGGAGAGGCGACCTGGGGGTGAGCAAATGCCCAGGAACTCACAGCCAGGGCAAAGACGTCCTCCTTGTCCCCATCAGAGGTGAACATCCGACACAGAGGCCAGTCCTCCATCACACTGAGGAGTGTTGGCAGCACCTTCTCCACTGTGGAACTCGATGAACCTATGGTTGTCCACATCATGGCAGCAGCTCTGTGGGATCAGAGCTCTGTGTCAGGGACGTCTCAGCCACACTACCATGCCCTGTGCGGGTCTGGGGGCCAGGTGACAGAGCCCCGGTGCCCTGAAGGGCAGGGAGGGAGCATGGCAGCAGGCTCGGGAAACAGAGGGGCCTGAGGGTCCTGGACCTGTCTGCCTGTCTGGCAGAGCCCATTGCACAGGCCGTGCAGGGCCACGGCCCTAAAGGCCGGTGAGCCCTGAGCTCTCAAGGCAGGTGGGCCCATACCTGTCACATGTTGGGGCACAGCGCAGGAGGGTCAGCACCACGTCCGCTGGGTGTTCTTCAGCCAGCCTCACAATGTCAGTTTGCATCCTGGCATCCACAGTAGCATGGGATGCTAGTCTCTGGTGAATATTCCTAACAATGGCTGGTACCTGGAGGAGGCATGGGGAAGACTTGGAGCACAGTCTAAGGGAGCAACTTCTCCAGCTTCCCTTCCCACAGTACTCTAATGGCTTCAAAGGCTGAGAGGATCCAACGGCTTGAGGGGACACACAATCCTGGGAGGCCTCCAGCCCTGGCCCCAGGCTGCTTACCCGCTGCTGAAGAGGAACAGGACTCTCCTTGTAAAAATGCACGGTGGGAGCATGAGTCATGGTGGGAGTGGGGGTGCTGTCAGTATTTGGGAGGCCTTGAGTCATTCTGGTGGCAGGGTTTGTGATGCTCGTGCCCTCGGTCATTTCCATGACAGCAGCCTTCGCCCGGAGATCATTCACTGCAGTGACAAAATTTTCTGAGTGTGCAGTCAAATTTGTGCTGACATCAGGCTCTGCCTGGCAGTTGGTCAGCCTGGAGTTAAGCTTGGCTGTACCTGCAGTTGCAGTGCTGCTGGTGTTCCTACGCCGAATGCGCAGGAATTTCGGGAACATCTGCAGGGGAACAAAGCCAGGGATGTTCCATGGAACGCTCCAAGCGTGGTGCTCAGCCGAGCAGTGACAGCAGGCCCAGCCCAGGTGGGGAGGGCTGCAGGTACCTTCAGTGTCCTGCGGAAGCGGCCGCTGGCAGGCCTGTGCTCTTGTGTGCCGTCCGTGGCTGCATCTGGCAAAGAGCGAGAGCAGGCAGTGCTGAGGGGCTGCGGGAGAGGCTGAAGAACACAGCCCAGCCCTGTCCTCCCCAGGCTGGGACTGCCCCGGGATGCCCCAGGGGATGGAGATTGGGCACTGCCAGGTTCAGCCCCAGCCCCTCTTCCGTCCTGTCCCTGGGCATGTCCACAACAGGTGGGAGAGGACGGAGCCAAGCTGGCTGCAGCCATCAGCCCTGTGGCCCAGTTCTGCCACTCACCGTCCTGCACTGGCTGGAGCTGCTCTGGCTCTTCAGGCTGTTGTGCTCCACGGCCTTGCTTTCTTTCCCCCCTGAAGACTTTGAAGAGGCCAAGAAATCTGCCCGCCATGCCTGAGTGTGGTGTTGAGGGCGCCTTCTAGAGAGATGGCTCAGAAGAGCTCTGAGTCAACAAGTCCTCGATGGTACGTGCAAAAGAGAAGCCTCGGGTAGGCCACAGGTCACCAAGTCCTGTGGTCTGGCCTCGAGGTCACCTCTAGGAATACCGCCTCGGAAAAGCTCCGGCAGACGGGAATGAGTGTGCCTTGGGGGGGCTCCTCACGACACCGCTCTATCCCGTCCTGTCCCGTCGCCTGCTCCGAGCACTGTGGCCTGGCTGCGCCACCGCCAGCACCTATGTCGCCACGGGTCACAAAGGGTCCTTTGACACCCCGTCCCGTTCCATGCCACGGTGACCCCGCTGCTGCACCGTGTCACAAAGGGCCAATGCACACACTGCCACCTGCCCTGGGGCCACCCCCAGCCCAGTCAAAGTGGCCCAGGTTGGAAGGAATCCCTCACCCCAAGTGTCGAAGACAGCCCTGAGACAGCATCTTTCGGAGCGGCTCAAACCGTGGGCAAACGCTGCCCGGCTCTGCGGGCCCAGGGCAGCAGAAGGAGCCCCCAGGGCTGCCGACGCGGCCGCAGCGGGAAGGCCACGGGGCCTTGCACAGAAGCTGGCACGGCCTCCCTGGGACACGTCCCCATCCGCTGGCCGTCCTAAACCCGCGGGTGTGACGCAGACGAGGAACGTGTGGGCCAGGGCACGGATGCTGCTCTGAGCCCTGGGGCCAGGGGAGCGCTGAAACCGGCAGGTGTGACGGAGCCCCCGCCCAAGCAGAGCTGCTGCCCCCCGAGCCCTGGCAGTGCTGGTGTCATCTCCTGCCCCAGAGACCTGTGCCCCGGGGCGCTTCTCTGCCACAGGGCAGCCAAACCCAACGTGCGCTGGGGGCCGTGCTCCTTCCTACAGGGCATGTGGGCAGGAGCACCTGGAGCAAGTGCTGGAAACTGTTGCGCTCTGTCAGAAGCTGTTACTCCATGCTGAAATTGTTTTCTACTTGGAGCCATTTCCTGAAGCACAAAATCACCCTGGCAGCAGAGGCAGAGAAGGATCTGGCATTTAAGAATCTTCAATTCAGGAAAGCTTTTCTTCCCATTACTCAACTCAAATAGTTCCAAAAAGTTGCAAACTTCCTAAATTCATAGCAATGGCCTGAGAACCTGATAGATTTGGAAGTTTCCTTCCCACCCCAAAGCAGTAACACATTTGCCTTAACGTCATCCACTGAATGTCACTTTACAAATCATAAGACCACACAGAGGCAAAATAAAGGCCTTGCTTTGGTTTCAAACATTTTTCTAGGAAGGCATGTTAAGAGCCTAATTCTCTTAAGGAATAAAAGCTCTCCACGAATGAAAGTCCACTCAGTGTTATAAAAGCAGCCCAAACAAATGAGTAGATTGCAAAAGGGCTAATCCTGCCCCTGCTACAGATATCTAAGTGGCCAAGAAAGCACAGCTCTCCCCTCCTCTTCTCTGCAGGAGAAGCAGGATGACTAAGAGAAAAAGTCCCAGCTATTCCTTCTGTCCTCCATAACCAAAGCTGTGCCATACCACAGGTGGTGCCTTCAAAGTGACTCCAGTTCCAGCCTAGACCTCTCCTCTTCCAGACGACTCCTTCCCCAACACGCCCAGCAACACCAACCCCAGCTCAACACCCTGCCAAGACCCGGCAGCTGTCCCCATCCCTCCGCAGAGCTTTCCCACCCCCTGCTTCCCTGCACGTGCCAGTGGGATGGCACTCAGGAGGATGTGCTCCAAGGCCTTCCCCGGCAGCAAGCTCAGGCTGCCAGGCCTACGGTTCCTGGATCATCCTTCCCACCCACACTTCCCGTGCTCAGCTGTTCCATTTGCGCTCAGCTCAGACTTGTCCGCTTAAGCGGGACTGCTGGTAAAGGATGGAGAGCAGCCTGGCAAGCTCCTTCTCCAGCTCCTTCTTTACTCTCAGGGGAGGTAGAACATGCCACAGGAAAGCAAGCAGTGCCAAAAGACTTGGGCCAGCATCAGGCACATTTAGGAATGAAACAAGGCCTTTGTTTGATGTAAGGAAGCACAGGCAATTGACAGAAGGAAAGAGTACTTAGCACAGATATCCAGAAGTACTTAGCACCAGTTAACATAAGAAAAACCTGGAAGCCTAACTTGGCAAGAGAGTGACTTGATAAAAAGCTTTAGACATAGCCTTGGGGAAGACCTAAGGGCGGCTACAGAATCAGCCCTGTGCAGGGAAGGGGTGAGGAAGATGAGCTGCTTTGGTGCGCTGAGACTCCTCCTGGCCAGCAGGTGGACATTAGCTTCAAGTCTAGGATTCTGACGCAATGTGTTTCTTTCTAAGCCCCTGCCTATGGAATCGCCTCAGCAGTCTAAAGACGGAAGGTATTTTTGATAGAATTCCTACAGAAACCCACTGCAATTTGGACGTGGCAAAGAAGCCTTGTGGTGGGGTGCAGAGCCCTAACCGCCTGCAAATCAAAGAGCTTTTGGTGGACAATGCATTTGTCTGCTGATTTCTTTGAATTCTAGAGACCTCTCAGGACTGCTCTATCCTGAGGGAACGCCCTTGGCCTTGACCTGTAGGCACCCGCGCAAGCTTCAAATCAGCTCCCTCAGCTTCCAGGACCTCTCTTGGCCGGTATCCTGACGGGGATGCAGGACTGCTGCGAGGCACTGCTGGGACCCGGCAGGACAGGACCGGCTGTCTCGTGTCCACGTAGCAGCACCCCCTGACACAGCCGGGGTCATCCCGAAAGCAGACAAGGCTCACGTGTCTGCAGAGAGGGGCAAGGAGCGCTGGGCTCCTCTCAGGGTGTCTCAGCTGGGCCTGCTCCACAACACGCCCCCATTTGAAGGCCTGCTAATGCCCAGCTGCCAGAAATGCCTGCCTTGTTCTCTCCAAGATGCACAGGGAGAGCCAGTGAGCATGGCGCCTTGGGAGGAAAACCTTCCAAGCCTTTTCTGAGGCCACGGACACCCCAAGATCAGCCAAGACTCTCCGTGCCGCCTGGCCCACACAGCCCAGCTCGGTGCTGGCCCTCTGGGCCGCAGCAGCTTCCAGCAAGCAAGAGGCAAATGCATATTGCCAAGAGTTGAAACACAGCAGACAGGTAAGATGTGAGAGGTGTGTGCGTGAAGGCCTTTGAATTCACAGCTCTCAAAGACAGCTTTGGGGCTGGCATCTGGACAGAGATGCTCCTGCTCACACCTGTGTCCAAAGGGGGGGAACACACCCTGCTGCAGGTGCTGGCCTTGGTCTCCGCAGGTCCAGGTGGATTCCAAACCTGCTCTTCACAGCCTTCTCCTTTCCCTTGTCCATCTGCCAAGTGCAACGGGCCTCAAGGACTGAAAGGACCACAGAGAGCCAAAGGGGGACAGCTGCTCTTACGTCACTGGGAGCTCCTAGGAAAGCGCTTTCCTTCCGCAGCAAGCTCTTTTCCCCCAGAGGCATTTCCCCAAATGTGTACCTTTCCTGGGGAACACCAACACACTCTTAAGAAACCCTGGCAAGGCTGAGTTTCTTCTGGTCCTTTCTGGACAGGCGCTCCAGCTCTAGCTGGGATTTCCCCCAGTGTGATTCCAGGTGGAGGTTCGCACATGCAGCCCCAGGCCCTCTACAAACACAAGCTGCCCGCCGCCTCTTCACCTGCCTCGACGCCTGCCTGCACTCACAGCAGCAAAACCAGGCTCTTCCCGGCCAGAGACCAGAGCCCTGTTCCCGCAGGACGCTCCTGCCAGCACCTTCCAGGACTCTCCGCTGTGCACGCAGCACTTTTCATGCCCACTCTCCACAGCCTTTGGAACACAGAGCACAACCTGGCTGGCGCTGCCATCAGCACACCCCCAACACAGGCGGAGGAAGGAGAAGCAGGGGCTGCTTTGTGGCCATGCCCAGGAGAGACTGGAAGGCTGCCCTCCCTCTGCTCTCACTTGCTTGGCTTTCTGACAGGCTCTGAGGCAGGGGCTGCGATTCCTCAGCTCTGGGGACCAGAACCGCAGCCCGGATCCCAGCACTGCCTGACGGCGCTCGGGCCATTGGCTCGGTCACGCATCCGAGTCTTGGCCACCGTGCTGCTGCTGCTTCACTTGCCCTAAGGCACACCCAAAGCTCCCTGTTAAGGCCTGATGGTCTCTGCTTCTGCCCTCTCCCTGACCCTGTGCAGCGATGGAGCACTGCTATGCTTTCAGGAAGCCATTCTTGAAAGCTTCCAGCATTCCAAGCTCCTTTGCCCTCTGTAGATGCTTGCCATGGAATCCCTCACAGCTGGGTTCAGAGCATACTCAGGTTGGCTCTTCCAAAATCCAGGAGCTTCAGGCTGCTCAGTTGGACCTTAAACTGCACAGTGTTGTGGAACTGGACCTTCAGCACAGGCACCTTTCCAGCCTGACGCGGCCTCGCTCCTCTGTGCCTCTGCACAAAAGACGGCGCGCAAGAGGACGGCAGCAGGGGCCTGTGTGTGCCAGGGCTCAGGTTTTTACGCCGCTTCAGGTCCACAGAGACGCAGGTAAAGTGAAGAAGCCAAAGTGTTTATTAATTAAAGGCAAAGCAAAGGGATGAGCTGGGAGGGAATAAGGGGGGATGGGCAGGGTTTGAGGGCTGGGAGGGAAGGAGCTGTCAAAAGGGGTGGAGAGTGGAGGGAAAAATAGGGCATGGGCCGGGTCTGAGGGCTGGAGGGAGGGAGCTAACTACAAACAGGCAGAGGCCTGAAGCCATGAGAATTGTGCTCAGCCTCAGCTGTGCGTGGAGCTCCAGCAGCACTGAGAGATGGTGTCCTCTTCAGTGTCTTTTGGTGTGTTCTTGGGACACTGGTTCACTGGTTTCAGAAGACGTCCCCAGTTGTTGAGCTTTTTGAGGAAACCGGGCTTCATCTTGCAGCTTAGAGCATGATGGGCTGTTGTCTTGCCTCTGGGTTTGAAGGACTGGAAGAGAGAAGAACAGAGCCATGGTCAGAGCCGGGATCTGTGGGAATCCTAGGAGATCTTCCGGCCAGGGCCATCCCACCCAGAAGGAAGCAGGAGACATTGGGATCAGCCAGAAGGTGCTTGCCACGAATCCCCCACGTGCCCCTGAAATCTCTGTGTGTTGTGCCCTCTCCAGCCCTCGTCCACACAAGGAGCAAAGCCCTCCCCAGCTGGGGACTGCAGCTCTCGGCCCAGGCAGTGCAGCTTCCCCCGCCAGAGCCGCTGACAACCCGCTGCCCTCACTCACCCCTGGCGATGAGCTGGAGCTCTCCCTGCTACACCCTCATCTACCGGCTGGCCATGCCTGTGAAGACAGAGTGTGTCACAGCCCCAGAGGCACGGCTCCCTGCCAGCGCCGCTGCCAGCCCTGTGGCCACACGGCCTCCTGCCCCGGCAGGGCTCAGCCCGGGCCCTTGCCGCCTGCTGCCGCCCCAGGGCACGGCTGCCAGAAGGCGGCAGCAGCCCCGAGGGCAGGCGGGGCTCCACGGCGCCGGGCCCGGATGCCGCTGCAGCCGGGGCAGCAGCCGGGGCCGGGGCCGAGCTGCGGCGGGCCGGGGAGGGACCCCGGGCTCGTGGCTCACCGATGAACCCCATGGCCGCCTCTCGCAGGGACTCCTGTGGGTTCTGCAGGTGCTCGGCCGCTCGGCTCCTGTCGTCTGCCAGCTGGAGAGAGCGGCAGGAGGGAAGGGTTGGCGCGGGCTCAGCCCCTGGGCCGGGCTCTGGCCGCGCCCAGCCCCGGCCTCCCCTGCCCGCACGGCCCTGAGGCGCGGCCAGCAGCCGCTGGTGCCGGGCTCTGGAGGGGGCAGAGGGCCGGCTGCTGCCCGGGGAGCGGCGCTGCCGCCCCGCCCCGCAGCCCCGCTGGGCCGGGACTCCACGGGCACCCGGCTCGGGGCCGCAGGAGCCTGGAGAAGAGCCCGCGGGGCCCAGGGAAGGGAGCGGCGTGTGGGGCGCAGGTCGGAGCCCCTGGGTGCAGCGCTGGGCAGGGGCCACGGCTGCCAGCCCCGCGGCCACGGATCTTCTCCAGGCTGAGGCTGGCACTTCTCCAAGCCATCCTTACCTTACACTCATCGATATTCAACAGATCTTCCTTGGTCGGTAGCTCCTCGAGATCCCTCCTCTCCAGGAACTTGGCCGCACAATGCAGGGTTTCCCGAGAGGCCTGAAGAGCAGCAGAGATGCAGAGATGGCACCACAGCCCAGGGCACAAGGACCCGCATCCCTGTGCCAAGGCCTGGAGGAGGACGCAGCCTGCGTGGCACCAGGGCAGGAGGCGGCTGAGCCCCCTCCCAGGCATGCACAAAACCTCACATTTGCAACACGCCGGTTCTCATCACGGCAGTAGATTAAAAGTAGCTGCAGGCTCTTGTTGACAATTGTCTTCAGGGGCTTTTTTCCCTCATCCATTACCACCTCCATCACCTTACGGAAGAGGTCAATGGAGAGCAGTTGCATGAAGCTATTTTCCTAGAGGAAAGGAAAAAACCTAAGCACCAATTACTCCAGGCCCACCTAGGCAAAGGCCTGAAAATGCAGACAGCACAAAGTTTCTGGGCAGCACCCAATGCCTGTGGCTCGGGTTGCCGAACCTTACATTGTTAAAGAGCGCCAGGAGTGCCTCAGCCAGCTTTGGGGCGGTGGTGCTGGATATCAGGATGTCTTCGTTCTTCAGCATATTAGTAAGCACGCACAGGGTCAGGGCAACCACCACTCCATCTTCATCACCCAGCAGATCCACAAAGCTTCGAGACAGACAGCACATTCTTCTGGCCTGTGTGGAACACAAGGCTGCGCTGTGAAGCTGTCAGCAGCTGCACCAGCGACAGCGCCCTGGCACTGCAAGCCCAGCCTGCTGCCGCAGGGCCCAGAGACCAAAGGCCCATCCCAAAGCACTCGGGCAGCTGAGGCAGGAGAGCTGGGAGCAGCTGCCTCAGCTCCTGAAGCCCAGCCAGCCCATGGGGCTGCTCTCCCCAGTGCAGCTTCAGCTGCTGTCCCCTTCTCACCATCAGGGGATCCTTGCTGAGCACCAGGAGGCCTCTGAGCGCCAGGCGACACATCTGCCTGCACTCGATCCGCAGGTAACTCGAAACGACCCTCAGCACCCAGCCACCACATTTAGTAAAGTCCAGGCACTCCAGGACCTGAAAGGCAGAGGGCAGTGGCACAGGGCCGGCTGGCAGGAGCCCAGAAGTGCACAGGGCCAGCCCCAGGCAGCAGCACAGGGCCCTGGTGCCATCCCGGGCCAGGGATGCGGCTGCGAGAGGGCAGAGAGCTGGGAGGCAGCTCAGCGAGGCCGCGCTGGCCTTCAGGCTCACCTCCACAAGGAATGCCAGGAGAGGCAGATCGCAGCCTGGCTTCTCAATGCTGAGCAGCCGGAGCAAATGGATTGCGATGCAGGAAGCCAAAGGGGTTGAGACATGGCGCATCTCCCTGCCAGGGGCAAAAAGGAACAAAGAGCCTGAGGTGGGGGGGCACACTTTTCTCAGGACTGACTCATAGAGGGGCAGTCTTTCCCCAGCATCCCTGCAGGGGACGTGGGTGCTTTGGGAGGCGGCCACTCCTGTGCACCCTCCTCTCCCAGCCTTTTCCAGTCTGCTCGGCCATCCCTAAAGTGACGAGGCCCTCTGGCCCACGACCACAGGGACTGTGTGGGGCAGCCCGGGCACAGGGCACAAATTCCAGGGACAGCAGGGAGAAGGGGATCTCACCTGGCCAGCAGAGACACAGCATAGTGCTGGGTGTCAGCACAGGGCAGCGTGTTCCAGCCATGCTTGGACTCCACAGCGATCACCTCATTGTCGCACTCCAGCCGGCAGAGCAGGGACCTCACGGCCTGCACTGCAAACCTGTGTGCAGAGCAAAGCCCGGGTCACACTGGGAGCACTGGCACTGGCCACAAGGACATGGGAAGGACAGGAGGGCGGAGACCTGTTGGGGTCGCTGGGAAGGCGGTGTTCCTCTCGGCATGCTCTCCAGAAGTGATGGACTTCCTGTGGTGGCATCTGCTGTGTGGTGATGACAACATGGAAAAGCAGAGCCACAAAGAGGCGGGAGGAATGAAGGATCAGTGCCTCGTGGCACTCAGGCACCTGGACAATCACCCACACCACCAGAGTCGCCTGCAAAAGAAGTTGCCGAGGAGAGCGCTCAGTGCTGAGGTGTCCATGTGGCAGGGCCCCAGGGGAGACGCAGGGGGAGCAGCAGGCCTGGTGCCCCCTGAGCCTGCCCTTGGCCCAGGTTTCAGCCCAGGGCCTGAGGCAGGGAGAGGATGGAGAGCTGCTGGAGAGGCGACCTGGGGGTGAGCAAATGCCCAGGAACTCACAGCCAGGGCAAAGACGTCCTCCTTGTCCCCATCAGAGGTGAACATCCGACACAGAGGCCAGTCCTCCATCACACTGAGGAGTGTTGGCAGCACCTTCTCCACTGTGGAACTCGATGAACCTATGGTTGTCCACATCATGGCAGCAGCTCTGTGGGATCAGAGCTCTGTGTCAGGGACGTCTCAGCCACACTACCATGCCCTGTGCGGGTCTGGGGGCCAGGTGACAGAGCCCCGGTGCCCTGAAGGGCAGGGAGGGAGCATGGCAGCAGGCTCGGGAAACAGAGGGGCCTGAGGGTCCTGGACCTGTCTGCCTGTCTGGCAGAGCCCATTGCACAGGCCGTGCAGGGCCACGGCCCTAAAGGCCGGTGAGCCCTGAGCTCTCAAGGCAGGTGGGCCCATACCTGTCACATGTTGGGGCACAGCGCAGGAGGGTCAGCACCACGTCCGCTGGGTGTTCTTCAGCCAGCCTCACAATGTCAGTTTGCATCCTGGCATCCACAGTAGCATGGGATGCTAGTCTCTGGTGAATATTCCTAACAATGGCTGGTACCTGGAGGAGGCATGGGGAAGACTTGGAGCACAGTCTAAGGGAGCAACTTCTCCAGCTTCCCTTCCCACAGTACTCTAATGGCTTCAAAGGCTGAGAGGATCCAACGGCTTGAGGGGACACACAATCCTGGGAGGCCTCCAGCCCTGGCCCCAGGCTGCTTACCCGCTGCTGAAGAGGAACAGGACTCTCCTTGTAAAAATGCACGGTGGGAGCATGAGTCATGGTGGGAGTGGGGGTGCTGTCAGTATTTGGGAGGCCTTGAGTCATTCTGGTGGCAGGGTTTGTGATGCTCGTGCCCTCGGTCATTTCCATGACAGCAGCCTTCGCCCGGAGATCATTCACTGCAGTGACAAAATTTTCTGAGTGTGCAGTCAAATTTGTGCTGACATCAGGCTCTGCCTGGCAGTTGGTCAGCCTGGAGTTAAGCTTGGCTGTACCTGCAGTTGCAGTGCTGCTGGTGTTCCTACGCCGAATGCGCAGGAATTTCGGGAACATCTGCAGGGGAACAAAGCCAGGGATGTTCCATGGAACGCTCCAAGCGTGGTGCTCAGCCGAGCAGTGACAGCAGGCCCAGCCCAGGTGGGGAGGGCTGCAGGTACCTTCAGTGTCCTGCGGAAGCGGCCGCTGGCAGGCCTGTGCTCTTGTGTGCCGTCCGTGGCTGCATCTGGCAAAGAGCGAGAGCAGGCAGTGCTGAGGGGCTGCGGGAGAGGCTGAAGAACACAGCCCAGCCCTGTCCTCCCCAGGCTGGGACTGCCCCGGGATGCCCCAGGGGATGGAGATTGGGCACTGCCAGGTTCAGCCCCAGCCCCTCTTCCGTCCTGTCCCTGGGCATGTCCACAACAGGTGGGAGAGGACGGAGCCAAGCTGGCTGCAGCCATCAGCCCTGTGGCCCAGTTCTGCCACTCACCGTCCTGCACTGGCTGGAGCTGCTCTGGCTCTTCAGGCTGTTGTGCTCCACGGCCTTGCTTTCTTTCCCCCCTGAAGACTTTGAAGAGGCCAAGAAATCTGCCCGCCATGCCTGAGTGTGGTGTTGAGGGCGCCTTCTAGAGAGATGGCTCAGAAGAGCTCTGAGTCAACAAGTCCTCGATGGTACGTGCAAAAGAGAAGCCTCGGGTAGGCCACAGGTCACCAAGTCCTGTGGTCTGGCCTCGAGGTCACCTCTAGGAATACCGCCTCGGAAAAGCTCCGGCAGACGGGAATGAGTGTGCCTTGGGGGGGCTCCTCACGACACCGCTCTATCCCGTCCTGTCCCGTCGCCTGCTCCGAGCACTGTGGCCTGGCTGCGCCACCGCCAGCACCTATGTCGCCACGGGTCACAAAGGGTCCTTTGACACCCCGTCCCGTTCCATGCCACGGTGACCCCGCTGCTGCACCGTGTCACAAAGGGCCAATGCACACACTGCCACCTGCCCTGGGGCCACCCCCAGCCCAGTCAAAGTGGCCCAGGTTGGAAGGAATCCCTCACCCCAAGTGTCGAAGACAGCCCTGAGACAGCATCTTTCGGAGCGGCTCAAACCGTGGGCAAACGCTGCCCGGCTCTGCGGGCCCAGGGCAGCAGAAGGAGCCCCCAGGGCTGCCGACGCGGCCGCAGCGGGAAGGCCACGGGGCCTTGCACAGAAGCTGGCACGGCCTCCCTGGGACACGTCCCCATCCGCTGGCCGTCCTAAACCCGCGGGTGTGACGCAGACGAGGAACGTGTGGGCCAGGGCACGGATGCTGCTCTGAGCCCTGGGGCCAGGGGAGCGCTGAAACCGGCAGGTGTGACGGAGCCCCCGCCCAAGCAGAGCTGCTGCCCCCCGAGCCCTGGCAGTGCTGGTGTCATCTCCTGCCCCAGAGACCTGTGCCCCGGGGCGCTTCTCTGCCACAGGGCAGCCAAACCCAACGTGCGCTGGGGGCCGTGCTCCTTCCTACAGGGCATGTGGGCAGGAGCACCTGGAGCAAGTGCTGGAAACTGTTGCGCTCTGTCAGAAGCTGTTACTCCATGCTGAAATTGTTTTCTACTTGGAGCCATTTCCTGAAGCACAAAATCACCCTGGCAGCAGAGGCAGAGAAGGATCTGGCATTTAAGAATCTTCAATTCAGGAAAGCTTTTCTTCCCATTACTCAACTCAAATAGTTCCAAAAAGTTGCAAACTTCCTAAATTCATAGCAATGGCCTGAGAACCTGATAGATTTGGAAGTTTCCTTCCCACCCCAAAGCAGTAACACATTTGCCTTAACGTCATCCACTGAATGTCACTTTACAAATCATAAGACCACACAGAGGCAAAATAAAGGCCTTGCTTTGGTTTCAAACATTTTTCTAGGAAGGCATGTTAAGAGCCTAATTCTCTTAAGGAATAAAAGCTCTCCACGAATGAAAGTCCACTCAGTGTTATAAAAGCAGCCCAAACAAATGAGTAGATTGCAAAAGGGCTAATCCTGCCCCTGCTACAGATATCTAAGTGGCCAAGAAAGCACAGCTCTCCCCTCCTCTTCTCTGCAGGAGAAGCAGGATGACTAAGAGAAAAAGTCCCAGCTATTCCTTCTGTCCTCCATAACCAAAGCTGTGCCATACCACAGGTGGTGCCTTCAAAGTGACTCCAGTTCCAGCCTAGACCTCTCCTCTTCCAGACGACTCCTTCCCCAACACGCCCAGCAACACCAACCCCAGCTCAACACCCTGCCAAGACCCGGCAGCTGTCCCCATCCCTCCGCAGAGCTTTCCCACCCCCTGCTTCCCTGCACGTGCCAGTGGGATGGCACTCAGGAGGATGTGCTCCAAGGCCTTCCCCGGCAGCAAGCTCAGGCTGCCAGGCCTACGGTTCCTGGATCATCCTTCCCACCCACACTTCCCGTGCTCAGCTGTTCCATTTGCGCTCAGCTCAGACTTGTCCGCTTAAGCGGGACTGCTGGTAAAGGATGGAGAGCAGCCTGGCAAGCTCCTTCTCCAGCTCCTTCTTTACTCTCAGGGGAGGTAGAACATGCCACAGGAAAGCAAGCAGTGCCAAAAGACTTGGGCCAGCATCAGGCACATTTAGGAATGAAACAAGGCCTTTGTTTGATGTAAGGAAGCACAGGCAATTGACAGAAGGAAAGAGTACTTAGCACAGATATCCAGAAGTACTTAGCACCAGTTAACATAAGAAAAACCTGGAAGCCTAACTTGGCAAGAGAGTGACTTGATAAAAAGCTTTAGACATAGCCTTGGGGAAGACCTAAGGGCGGCTACAGAATCAGCCCTGTGCAGGGAAGGGGTGAGGAAGATGAGCTGCTTTGGTGCGCTGAGACTCCTCCTGGCCAGCAGGTGGACATTAGCTTCAAGTCTAGGATTCTGACGCAATGTGTTTCTTTCTAAGCCCCTGCCTATGGAATCGCCTCAGCAGTCTAAAGACGGAAGGTATTTTTGATAGAATTCCTACAGAAACCCACTGCAATTTGGACGTGGCAAAGAAGCCTTGTGGTGGGGTGCAGAGCCCTAACCGCCTGCAAATCAAAGAGCTTTTGGTGGACAATGCATTTGTCTGCTGATTTCTTTGAATTCTAGAGACCTCTCAGGACTGCTCTATCCTGAGGGAACGCCCTTGGCCTTGACCTGTAGGCACCCGCGCAAGCTTCAAATCAGCTCCCTCAGCTTCCAGGACCTCTCTTGGCCGGTATCCTGACGGGGATGCAGGACTGCTGCGAGGCACTGCTGGGACCCGGCAGGACAGGACCGGCTGTCTCGTGTCCACGTAGCAGCACCCCCTGACACAGCCGGGGTCATCCCGAAAGCAGACAAGGCTCACGTGTCTGCAGAGAGGGGCAAGGAGCGCTGGGCTCCTCTCAGGGTGTCTCAGCTGGGCCTGCTCCACAACACGCCCCCATTTGAAGGCCTGCTAATGCCCAGCTGCCAGAAATGCCTGCCTTGTTCTCTCCAAGATGCACAGGGAGAGCCAGTGAGCATGGCGCCTTGGGAGGAAAACCTTCCAAGCCTTTTCTGAGGCCACGGACACCCCAAGATCAGCCAAGACTCTCCGTGCCGCCTGGCCCACACAGCCCAGCTCGGTGCTGGCCCTCTGGGCCGCAGCAGCTTCCAGCAAGCAAGAGGCAAATGCATATTGCCAAGAGTTGAAACACAGCAGACAGGTAAGATGTGAGAGGTGTGTGCGTGAAGGCCTTTGAATTCACAGCTCTCAAAGACAGCTTTGGGGCTGGCATCTGGACAGAGATGCTCCTGCTCACACCTGTGTCCAAAGGGGGGGAACACACCCTGCTGCAGGTGCTGGCCTTGGTCTCCGCAGGTCCAGGTGGATTCCAAACCTGCTCTTCACAGCCTTCTCCTTTCCCTTGTCCATCTGCCAAGTGCAACGGGCCTCAAGGACTGAAAGGACCACAGAGAGCCAAAGGGGGACAGCTGCTCTTACGTCACTGGGAGCTCCTAGGAAAGCGCTTTCCTTCCGCAGCAAGCTCTTTTCCCCCAGAGGCATTTCCCCAAATGTGTACCTTTCCTGGGGAACACCAACACACTCTTAAGAAACCCTGGCAAGGCTGAGTTTCTTCTGGTCCTTTCTGGACAGGCGCTCCAGCTCTAGCTGGGATTTCCCCCAGTGTGATTCCAGGTGGAGGTTCGCACATGCAGCCCCAGGCCCTCTACAAACACAAGCTGCCCGCCGCCTCTTCACCTGCCTCGACGCCTGCCTGCACTCACAGCAGCAAAACCAGGCTCTTCCCGGCCAGAGACCAGAGCCCTGTTCCCGCAGGACGCTCCTGCCAGCACCTTCCAGGACTCTCCGCTGTGCACGCAGCACTTTTCATGCCCACTCTCCACAGCCTTTGGAACACAGAGCACAACCTGGCTGGCGCTGCCATCAGCACACCCCCAACACAGGCGGAGGAAGGAGAAGCAGGGGCTGCTTTGTGGCCATGCCCAGGAGAGACTGGAAGGCTGCCCTCCCTCTGCTCTCACTTGCTTGGCTTTCTGACAGGCTCTGAGGCAGGGGCTGCGATTCCTCAGCTCTGGGGACCAGAACCGCAGCCCGGATCCCAGCACTGCCTGACGGCGCTCGGGCCATTGGCTCGGTCACGCATCCGAGTCTTGGCCACCGTGCTGCTGCTGCTTCACTTGCCCTAAGGCACACCCAAAGCTCCCTGTTAAGGCCTGATGGTCTCTGCTTCTGCCCTCTCCCTGACCCTGTGCAGCGATGGAGCACTGCTATGCTTTCAGGAAGCCATTCTTGAAAGCTTCCAGCATTCCAAGCTCCTTTGCCCTCTGTAGATGCTTGCCATGGAATCCCTCACAGCTGGGTTCAGAGCATACTCAGGTTGGCTCTTCCAAAATCCAGGAGCTTCAGGCTGCTCAGTTGGACCTTAAACTGCACAGTGTTGTGGAACTGGACCTTCAGCACAGGCACCTTTCCAGCCTGACGCGGCCTCGCTCCTCTGTGCCTCTGCACAAAAGACGGCGCGCAAGAGGACGGCAGCAGGGGCCTGTGTGTGCCAGGGCTCAGGTTTTTACGCCGCTTCAGGTCCACAGAGACGCAGGTAAAGTGAAGAAGCCAAAGTGTTTATTAATTAAAGGCAAAGCAAAGGGATGAGCTGGGAGGGAATAAGGGGGGATGGGCAGGGTTTGAGGGCTGGGAGGGAAGGAGCTGTCAAAAGGGGTGGAGAGTGGAGGGAAAAATAGGGCATGGGCCGGGTCTGAGGGCTGGAGGGAGGGAGCTAACTACAAACAGGCAGAGGCCTGAAGCCATGAGAATTGTGCTCAGCCTCAGCTGTGCGTGGAGCTCCAGCAGCACTGAGAGATGGTGTCCTCTTCAGTGTCTTTTGGTGTGTTCTTGGGACACTGGTTCACTGGTTTCAGAAGACGTCCCCAGTTGTTGAGCTTTTTGAGGAAACCGGGCTTCATCTTGCAGCTTAGAGCATGATGGGCTGTTGTCTTGCCTCTGGGTTTGAAGGACTGGAAGAGAGAAGAACAGAGCCATGGTCAGAGCCGGGATCTGTGGGAATCCTAGGAGATCTTCCGGCCAGGGCCATCCCACCCAGAAGGAAGCAGGAGACATTGGGATCAGCCAGAAGGTGCTTGCCACGAATCCCCCACGTGCCCCTGAAATCTCTGTGTGTTGTGCCCTCTCCAGCCCTCGTCCACACAAGGAGCAAAGCCCTCCCCAGCTGGGGACTGCAGCTCTCGGCCCAGGCAGTGCAGCTTCCCCCGCCAGAGCCGCTGACAACCCGCTGCCCTCACTCACCCCTGGCGATGAGCTGGAGCTCTCCCTGCTACACCCTCATCTACCGGCTGGCCATGCCTGTGAAGACAGAGTGTGTCACAGCCCCAGAGGCACGGCTCCCTGCCAGCGCCGCTGCCAGCCCTGTGGCCACACGGCCTCCTGCCCCGGCAGGGCTCAGCCCGGGCCCTTGCCGCCTGCTGCCGCCCCAGGGCACGGCTGCCAGAAGGCGGCAGCAGCCCCGAGGGCAGGCGGGGCTCCACGGCGCCGGGCCCGGATGCCGCTGCAGCCGGGGCAGCAGCCGGGGCCGGGGCCGAGCTGCGGCGGGCCGGGGAGGGACCCCGGGCTCGTGGCTCACCGATGAACCCCATGGCCGCCTCTCGCAGGGACTCCTGTGGGTTCTGCAGCTGCTCGGCCGCTCGGCTCCTGTCGTCTGCCAGCTGGAGAGAGCGGCAGGAGGGAAGGGTTGGCGCGGGCTCAGCCCCTGGGCCGGGCTCTGGCCGCGCCCAGCCCCGGCCTCCCCTGCCCGCACGGCCCTGAGGCGCGGCCAGCAGCCGCTGGTGCCGGGCTCTGGAGGGGGCAGAGGGCCGGCTGCTGCCCGGGGAGCGGCGCTGCCGCCCCGCCCCGCAGCCCCGCTGGGCCGGGACTCCACGGGCACCCGGCTCGGGGCCGCAGGAGCCTGGAGAAGAGCCCGCGGGGCCCAGGGAAGGGAGCGGCGTGTGGGGCGCAGGTCGGAGCCCCTGGGTGCAGCGCTGGGCAGGGGCCACGGCTGCCAGCCCCGCGGCCACGGATCTTCTCCAGGCTGAGGCTGGCACTTCTCCAAGCCATCCTTACCTTACACTCATCGATATTCAACAGATCTTCCTTGGTCGGTAGCTCCTCGAGATCCCTCCTCTCCAGGAACTTGGCCGCACAATGCAGGGTTTCCCGAGAGGCCTGAAGAGCAGCAGAGATGCAGAGATGGCACCACAGCCCAGGGCACAAGGACCCGCATCCCTGTGCCAAGGCCTGGAGGAGGACGCAGCCTGCGTGGCACCAGGGCAGGAGGCGGCTGAGCCCCCTCCCAGGCATGCACAAAACCTCACATTTGCAACACGCCGGTTCTCATCACGGCAGTAGATTAAAAGTAGCTGCAGGCTCTTGTTGACAATTGTCTTCAGGGGCTTTTTTCCCTCATCCATTACCACCTCCATCACCTTACGGAAGAGGTCAATGGAGAGCAGTTGCATGAAGCTATTTTCCTAGAGGAAAGGAAAAAACCTAAGCACCAATTACTCCAGGCCCACCTAGGCAAAGGCCTGAAAATGCAGACAGCACAAAGTTTCTGGGCAGCACCCAATGCCTGTGGCTCGGGTTGCCGAACCTTACATTGTTAAAGAGCGCCAGGAGTGCCTCAGCCAGCTTTGGGGCGGTGGTGCTGGATATCAGGATGTCTTCGTTCTTCAGCATATTAGTAAGCACGCACAGGGTCAGGGCAACCACCACTCCATCTTCATCACCCAGCAGATCCACAAAGCTTCGAGACAGACAGCACATTCTTCTGGCCTGTGTGGAACACAAGGCTGCGCTGTGAAGCTGTCAGCAGCTGCACCAGCGACAGCGCCCTGGCACTGCAAGCCCAGCCTGCTGCCGCAGGGCCCAGAGACCAAAGGCCCATCCCAAAGCACTCGGGCAGCTGAGGCAGGAGAGCTGGGAGCAGCTGCCTCAGCTCCTGAAGCCCAGCCAGCCCATGGGGCTGCTCTCCCCAGTGCAGCTTCAGCTGCTGTCCCCTTCTCACCATCAGGGGATCCTTGCTGAGCACCAGGAGGCCTCTGAGCGCCAGGCGACACATCTGCCTGCACTCGATCCGCAGGTAACTCGAAACGACCCTCAGCACCCAGCCACCACATTTAGTAAAGTCCAGGCACTCCAGGACCTGAAAGGCAGAGGGCAGTGGCACAGGGCCGGCTGGCAGGAGCCCAGAAGTGCACAGGGCCAGCCCCAGGCAGCAGCACAGGGCCCTGGTGCCATCCCGGGCCAGGGATGCGGCTGCGAGAGGGCAGAGAGCTGGGAGGCAGCTCAGCGAGGCCGCGCTGGCCTTCAGGCTCACCTCCACAAGGAATGCCAGGAGAGGCAGATCGCAGCCTGGCTTCTCAATGCTGAGCAGCCGGAGCAAATGGATTGCGATGCAGGAAGCCAAAGGGGTTGAGACATGGCGCATCTCCCTGCCAGGGGCAAAAAGGAACAAAGAGCCTGAGGTGGGGGGGCACACTTTTCTCAGGACTGACTCATAGAGGGGCAGTCTTTCCCCAGCATCCCTGCAGGGGACGTGGGTGCTTTGGGAGGCGGCCACTCCTGTGCACCCTCCTCTCCCAGCCTTTTCCAGTCTGCTCGGCCATCCCTAAAGTGACGAGGCCCTCTGGCCCACGACCACAGGGACTGTGTGGGGCAGCCCGGGCACAGGGCACAAATTCCAGGGACAGCAGGGAGAAGGGGATCTCACCTGGCCAGCAGAGACACAGCATAGTGCTGGGTGTCAGCACAGGGCAGCGTGTTCCAGCCATGCTTGGACTCCACAGCGATCACCTCATTGTCGCACTCCAGCCGGCAGAGCAGGGACCTCACGGCCTGCACTGCAAACCTGTGTGCAGAGCAAAGCCCGGGTCACACTGGGAGCACTGGCACTGGCCACAAGGACATGGGAAGGACAGGAGGGCGGAGACCTGTTGGGGTCGCTGGGAAGGCGGTGTTCCTCTCGGCATGCTCTCCAGAAGTGATGGACTTCCTGTGGTGGCATCTGCTGTGTGGTGATGACAACATGGAAAAGCAGAGCCACAAAGAGGCGGGAGGAATGAAGGATCAGTGCCTCGTGGCACTCAGGCACCTGGACAATCACCCACACCACCAGAGTCGCCTGCAAAAGAAGTTGCCGAGGAGAGCGCTCAGTGCTGAGGTGTCCATGTGGCAGGGCCCCAGGGGAGACGCAGGGGGAGCAGCAGGCCTGGTGCCCCCTGAGCCTGCCCTTGGCCCAGGTTTCAGCCCAGGGCCTGAGGCAGGGAGAGGATGGAGAGCTGCTGGAGAGGCGACCTGGGGGTGAGCAAATGCCCAGGAACTCACAGCCAGGGCAAAGACGTCCTCCTTGTCCCCATCAGAGGTGAACATCCGACACAGAGGCCAGTCCTCCATCACACTGAGGAGTGTTGGCAGCACCTTCTCCACTGTGGAACTCGATGAACCTATGGTTGTCCACATCATGGCAGCAGCTCTGTGGGATCAGAGCTCTGTGTCAGGGACGTCTCAGCCACACTACCATGCCCTGTGCGGGTCTGGGGGCCAGGTGACAGAGCCCCGGTGCCCTGAAGGGCAGGGAGGGAGCATGGCAGCAGGCTCGGGAAACAGAGGGGCCTGAGGGTCCTGGACCTGTCTGCCTGTCTGGCAGAGCCCATTGCACAGGCCGTGCAGGGCCACGGCCCTAAAGGCCGGTGAGCCCTGAGCTCTCAAGGCAGGTGGGCCCATACCTGTCACATGTTGGGGCACAGCGCAGGAGGGTCAGCACCACGTCCGCTGGGTGTTCTTCAGCCAGCCTCACAATGTCAGTTTGCATCCTGGCATCCACAGTAGCATGGGATGCTAGTCTCTGGTGAATATTCCTAACAATGGCTGGTACCTGGAGGAGGCATGGGGAAGACTTGGAGCACAGTCTAAGGGAGCAACTTCTCCAGCTTCCCTTCCCACAGTACTCTAATGGCTTCAAAGGCTGAGAGGATCCAACGGCTTGAGGGGACACACAATCCTGGGAGGCCTCCAGCCCTGGCCCCAGGCTGCTTACCCGCTGCTGAAGAGGAACAGGACTCTCCTTGTAAAAATGCACGGTGGGAGCATGAGTCATGGTGGGAGTGGGGGTGCTGTCAGTATTTGGGAGGCCTTGAGTCATTCTGGTGGCAGGGTTTGTGATGCTCGTGCCCTCGGTCATTTCCATGACAGCAGCCTTCGCCCGGAGATCATTCACTGCAGTGACAAAATTTTCTGAGTGTGCAGTCAAATTTGTGCTGACATCAGGCTCTGCCTGGCAGTTGGTCAGCCTGGAGTTAAGCTTGGCTGTACCTGCAGTTGCAGTGCTGCTGGTGTTCCTACGCCGAATGCGCAGGAATTTCGGGAACATCTGCAGGGGAACAAAGCCAGGGATGTTCCATGGAACGCTCCAAGCGTGGTGCTCAGCCGAGCAGTGACAGCAGGCCCAGCCCAGGTGGGGAGGGCTGCAGGTACCTTCAGTGTCCTGCGGAAGCGGCCGCTGGCAGGCCTGTGCTCTTGTGTGCCGTCCGTGGCTGCATCTGGCAAAGAGCGAGAGCAGGCAGTGCTGAGGGGCTGCGGGAGAGGCTGAAGAACACAGCCCAGCCCTGTCCTCCCCAGGCTGGGACTGCCCCGGGATGCCCCAGGGGATGGAGATTGGGCACTGCCAGGTTCAGCCCCAGCCCCTCTTCCGTCCTGTCCCTGGGCATGTCCACAACAGGTGGGAGAGGACGGAGCCAAGCTGGCTGCAGCCATCAGCCCTGTGGCCCAGTTCTGCCACTCACCGTCCTGCACTGGCTGGAGCTGCTCTGGCTCTTCAGGCTGTTGTGCTCCACGGCCTTGCTTTCTTTCCCCCCTGAAGACTTTGAAGAGGCCAAGAAATCTGCCCGCCATGCCTGAGTGTGGTGTTGAGGGCGCCTTCTAGAGAGATGGCTCAGAAGAGCTCTGAGTCAACAAGTCCTCGATGGTACGTGCAAAAGAGAAGCCTCGGGTAGGCCACAGGTCACCAAGTCCTGTGGTCTGGCCTCGAGGTCACCTCTAGGAATACCGCCTCGGAAAAGCTCCGGCAGACGGGAATGAGTGTGCCTTGGGGGGGCTCCTCACGACACCGCTCTATCCCGTCCTGTCCCGTCGCCTGCTCCGAGCACTGTGGCCTGGCTGCGCCACCGCCAGCACCTATGTCGCCACGGGTCACAAAGGGTCCTTTGACACCTTGTCCCGTTCCATGCCACGGTGACCCCGCTGCTGCACCGTGTCACAAAGGGCCAATGCACACACTGCCACCTGCCCTGGGGCCACCCCCAGCCCAGCCAAAGTGGCCCAGGTTGGAAGGAATCCCTCACCCCAAGTGTCGAAGACAGCCCTGAGACAGCATCTTTCGGAGCGGCTCAAACCGTGGGCAAACGCTGCCCGGCTCTGCGGGCCCAGGGCAGCAGAAGGAGCCCCCAGGGCTGCCGACGCGGCCGCAGCGGGAAGGCCACGGGGCCTTGCACAGAAGCTGGCACGGCCTCCCTGGGACACGACCCCATCCGCTGGCCGTCCTAAACCCGCGGGTGTGACGCAGACGAGGAACGTGTGGGCCAGGGCACGGATGCTGCTCTGAGCCCTGGGGCCAGGGGAGCGCTGAAACCGGCAGGTGTGACGGAGCCCCCGCCCAAGCAGAGCTGCTGCCCCCCGAGCCCTGGCAGTGCTGGTGTCATCTCCTGCCCCAGAGACCTGTGCCCCGGGGCGCTTCTCTGCCACAGGGCAGCCAAACCCAACGTGCGCTGGGGGCCGTGCTCCTTCCTACAGGGCATGTGGGCAGGAGCACCTGGAGCAAGTGCTGGAAACTGTTGCGCTCTGTCAGAAGCTGTTACTCCATGCTGAAATTGTTTTCTACTTGGAGCCATTTCCTGAAGCACAAAATCACCCTGGCAGCAGAGGCAGAGAAGGATCTGGCATTTAAGAATCTTCAATTCAGGAAAGCTTTTCTTCCCATTACTCAACTCAAATAGTTCCAAAAAGTTGCAAACTTCCTAAATTCATAGCAATGGCCTGAGAACCTGATAGATTTGGAAGTTTCCTTCCCACCCCAAAGCAGTAACACATTTGCCTTAACGTCATCCACTGAATGTCACTTTACAAATCATAAGACCACACAGAGGCAAAATAAAGGCCTTGCTTTGGTTTCAAACATTTTTCTAGGAAGGCATGTTAAGAGCCTAATTCTCTTAAGGAATAAAAGCTCTCCACGAATGAAAGTCCACTCAGTGTTATAAAAGCAGCCCAAACAAATGAGTAGATTGCAAAAGGGCTAATCCTGCCCCTGCTACAGATATCTAAGTGGCCAAGAAAGCACAGCTCTCCCCTCCTCTTCTCTGCAGGAGAAGCAGGATGACTAAGAGAAAAAGTCCCAGCTATTCCTTCTGTCCTCCATAACCAAAGCTGTGCCATACCACAGGTGGTGCCTTCAAAGTGACTCCAGTTCCAGCCTAGACCTCTCCTCTTCCAGACGACTCCTTCCCCAACACGCCCAGCAACACCAACCCCAGCTCAACACCCTGCCAAGACCCGGCAGCTGTCCCCATCCCTCCGCAGAGCTTTCCCACCCCCTGCTTCCCTGCACGTGCCAGTGGGATGGCACTCAGGAGGATGTGCTCCAAGGCCTTCCCCGGCAGCAAGCTCAGGCTGCCAGGCCTACGGTTCCTGGATCATCCTTCCCACCCACACTTCCCGTGCTCAGCTGTTCCATTTGCGCTCAGCTCAGACTTGTCCGCTTAAGCGGGACTGCTGGTAAAGGATGGAGAGCAGCCTGGCAAGCTCCTTCTCCAGCTCCTTCTTTACTCTCAGGGGAGGTAGAACATGCCACAGGAAAGCAAGCAGTGCCAAAAGACTTGGGCCAGCATCAGGCACATTTAGGAATGAAACAAGGCCTTTGTTTGATGTAAGGAAGCACAGGCAATTGACAGAAGGAAAGAGTACTTAGCACAGATATCCAGAAGTACTTAGCACCAGTTAACATAAGAAAAACCTGGAAGCCTAACTTGGCAAGAGAGTGACTTGATAAAAAGCTTTAGACATAGCCTTGGGGAAGACCTAAGGGCGGCTACAGAATCAGCCCTGTGCAGGGAAGGGGTGAGGAAGATGAGCTGCTTTGGTGCGCTGAGACTCCTCCTGGCCAGCAGGTGGACATTAGCTTCAAGTCTAGGATTCTGACGCAATGTGTTTCTTTCTAAGCCCCTGCCTATGGAATCGCCTCAGCAGTCTAAAGACGGAAGGTATTTTTGATAGAATTCCTACAGAAACCCACTGCAATTTGGACGTGGCAAAGAAGCCTTGTGGTGGGGTGCAGAGCCCTAACCGCCTGCAAATCAAAGAGCTTTTGGTGGACAATGCATTTGTCTGCTGATTTCTTTGAATTGTAGAGACCTCTCAGGACTGCTCTATCCTGAGGGAACGCCCTTGGCCTTGACCTGTAGGCACCCGCGCAAGCTTCAAATCAGCTCCCTCAGCTTCCAGGACCTCTCTTGGCCGGTATCCTGACGGGGATGCAGGACTGCTGCGAGGCACTGCTGGGACCCGGCAGGACAGGACCGGCTGTCTCGTGTCCACGTAGCAGCACCCCCTGACACAGCCGGGGTCATCCCGAAAGCAGACAAGGCTCACGTGTCTGCAGAGAGGGGCAAGGAGCGCTGGGCTCCTCTCAGGGTGTCTCAGCTGGGCCTGCTCCACAACACGCCCCCATTTGAAGGCCTGCTAATGCCCAGCTGCCAGAAATGCCTGCCTTGTTCTCTCCAAGATGCACAGGGAGAGCCAGTGAGCATGGCGCCTTGGGAGGAAAACCTTCCAAGCCTTTTCTGAGGCCACGGACACCCCAAGATCAGCCAAGACTCTCCGTGCCGCCTGGCCCACACAGCCCAGCTCGGTGCTGGCCCTCTGGGCCGCAGCAGCTTCCAGCAAGCAAGAGGCAAATGCATATTGCCAAGAGTTGAAACACAGCAGACAGGTAAGATGTGAGAGGTGTGTGCGTGAAGGCCTTTGAATTCACAGCTCTCAAAGACAGCTTTGGGGCTGGCATCTGGACAGAGATGCTCCTGCTCACACCTGTGTCCAAAGGGGGGGAACACACCCTGCTGCAGGTGCTGGCCTTGGTCTCCGCAGGTCCAGGTGGATTCCAAACCTGCTCTTCACAGCCTTCTCCTTTCCCTTGTCCATCTGCCAAGTGCAACGGGCCTCAAGGACTGAAAGGACCACAGAGAGCCAAAGGGGGACAGCTGCTCTTACGTCACTGGGAGCTCCTAGGAAAGCGCTTTCCTTCCGCAGCAAGCTCTTTTCCCCCAGAGGCATTTCCCCAAATGTGTACCTTTCCTGGGGAACACCAACACACTCTTAAGAAACCCTGGCAAGGCTGAGTTTCTTCTGGTCCTTTCTGGACAGGCGCTCCAGCTCTAGCTGGGATTTCCCCCAGTGTGATTCCAGGTGGAGGTTCGCACATGCAGCCCCAGGCCCTCTACAAACACAAGCTGCCCGCCGCCTCTTCACCTGCCTCGACGCCTGCCTGCACTCACAGCAGCAAAACCAGGCTCTTCCCGGCCAGAGACCAGAGCCCTGTTCCCGCAGGACGCTCCTGCCAGCACCTTCCAGGACTCTCCGCTGTGCACGCAGCACTTTTCATGCCCACTCTCCACAGCCTTTGGAACACAGAGCACAACCTGGCTGGCGCTGCCATCAGCACACCCCCAACACAGGCGGAGGAAGGAGAAGCAGGGGCTGCTTTGTGGCCATGCCCAGGAGAGACTGGAAGGCTGCCCTCCCTCTGCTCTCACTTGCTTGGCTTTCTGACAGGCTCTGAGGCAGGGGCTGCGATTCCTCAGCTCTGGGGACCAGAACCGCAGCCCGGATCCCAGCACTGCCTGACGGCGCTCGGGCCATTGGCTCGGTCACGCATCCGAGTCTTGGCCACCGTGCTGCTGCTGCTTCACTTGCCCTAAGGCACACCCAAAGCTCCCTGTTAAGGCCTGATGGTCTCTGCTTCTGCCCTCTCCCTGACCCTGTGCAGCGATGGAGCACTGCTATGCTTTCAGGAAGCCATTCTTGAAAGCTTCCAGCATTCCAAGCTCCTTTGCCCTCTGTAGATGCTTGCCATGGAATCCCTCACAGCTGGGTTCAGAGCATACTCAGGTTGGCTCTTCCAAAATCCAGGAGCTTCAGGCTGCTCAGTTGGACCTTAAACTGCACAGTGTTGTGGAACTGGACCTTCAGCACAGGCACCTTTCCAGCCTGACGCGGCCTCGCTCCTCTGTGCCTCTGCACAAAAGACGGCGCGCAAGAGGACGGCAGCAGGGGCCTGTGTGTGCCAGGGCTCAGGTTTTTACGCCGCTTCAGGTCCACAGAGACGCAGGTAAAGTGAAGAAGCCAAAGTGTTTATTAATTAAAGGCAAAGCAAAGGGATGAGCTGGGAGGGAATAAGGGGGGATGGGCAGGGTTTGAGGGCTGGGAGGGAAGGAGCTGTCAAAAGGGGTGGAGAGTGGAGGGAAAAATAGGGCATGGGCCGGGTCTGAGGGCTGGAGGGAGGGAGCTAACTACAAACAGGCAGAGGCCTGAAGCCATGAGAATTGTGCTCAGCCTCAGCTGTGCGTGGAGCTCCAGCAGCACTGAGAGATGGTGTCCTCTTCAGTGTCTTTTGGTGTGTTCTTGGGACACTGGTTCACTGGTTTCAGAAGACGTCCCCAGTTGTTGAGCTTTTTGAGGAAACCGGGCTTCATCTTGCAGCTTAGAGCATGATGGGCTGTTGTCTTGCCTCTGGGTTTGAAGGACTGGAAGAGAGAAGAACAGAGCCATGGTCAGAGCCGGGATCTGTGGGAATCCTAGGAGATCTTCCGGCCAGGGCCATCCCACCCAGAAGGAAGCAGGAGACATTGGGATCAGCCAGAAGGTGCTTGCCACGAATCCCCCACGTGCCCCTGAAATCTCTGTGTGTTGTGCCCTCTCCAGCCCTCGTCCACACAAGGAGCAAAGCCCTCCCCAGCTGGGGACTGCAGCTCTCGGCCCAGGCAGTGCAGCTTCCCCCGCCAGAGCCGCTGACAACCCGCTGCCCTCACTCACCCCTGGCGATGAGCTGGAGCTCTCCCTGCTACACCCTCATCTACCGGCTGGCCATGCCTGTGAAGACAGAGTGTGTCACAGCCCCAGAGGCACGGCTCCCTGCCAGCGCCGCTGCCAGCCCTGTGGCCACACGGCCTCCTGCCCCGGCAGGGCTCAGCCCGGGCCCTTGCCGCCTGCTGCCGCCCCAGGGCACGGCTGCCAGAAGGCGGCAGCAGCCCCGAGGGCAGGCGGGGCTCCACGGCGCCGGGCCCGGATGCCGCTGCAGCCGGGGCAGCAGCCGGGGCCGGGGCCGAGCTGCGGCGGGCCGGGGAGGGACCCCGGGCTCGTGGCTCACCGATGAACCCCATGGCCGCCTCTCGCAGGGACTCCTGTGGGTTCTGCAGGTGCTCGGCCGCTCGGCTCCTGTCGTCTGCCAGCTGGAGAGAGCGGCAGGAGGGAAGGGTTGGCGCGGGCTCAGCCCCTGGGCCGGGCTCTGGCCGCGCCCAGCCCCGGCCTCCCCTGCCCGCACGGCCCTGAGGCCCGGCCAGCAGCCGCTGGTGCCGGGCTCTGGAGGGGGCAGAGGGCCGGCTGCTGCCCGGGGAGCGGCGCTGCCGCCCCGCCCCGCAGCCCCGCTGGGCCGGGACTCCACGGGCACCCGGCTCGGGGCCGCAGGAGCCTGGAGAAGAGCCCACGGGGCCCAGGGAAGGGAGCGGCGTGTGGGGCGCAGGCCGGAGCCCCTGGGTGCAGCGCTGGGCAGGGGCCACGGCTGCCAGCCCCGCGGCCACGGATCTTCTCCAGGCTGAGGCTGGCACTTCTCCAAGCCATCCTTACCTTACACTCATCGATATTCAACAGATCTTCCTTGGTCGGTAGCTCCTCGAGATCCCTCCTCTCCAGGAACTTGGCCGCACAATGCAGGGTTTCCCGAGAGGCCTGAAGAGCAGCAGAGATGCAGAGATGGCACCACAGCCCAGGGCACAAGGACCCGCATCCCTGTGCCAAGGCCTGGAGGAGGACGCAGCCTGCGTGGCACCAGGGCAGGAGGCGGCTGAGCCCCCTCCCAGGCATGCACAAAACCTCACATTTGCAACACGCCGGTTCTCATCACGGCAGTAGATTAAAAGTAGCTGCAGGCTCTTGTTGACAATTGTCTTCAGGGGCTTTTTTCCCTCATCCATTACCACCTCCATCACCTTACGGAAGAGGTCAATGGAGAGCAGTTGCATGAAGCTATTTTCCTAGAGGAAAGGAAAAAACCTAAGCACCAATTACTCCAGGCCCACCTAGGCAAAGGCCTGAAAATGCAGACAGCACAAAGTTTCTGGGCAGCACCCAATGCCTGTGGCTCGGGTTGCCGAACCTTACATTGTTAAAGAGCGCCAGGAGTGCCTCAGCCAGCTTTGGGGCGGTGGTGCTGGATATCAGGATGTCTTCGTTCTTCAGCATATTAGTAAGCACGCGCAGGGTCAGGGCAACCACCACTCCATCTTCATCACCCAGCAGATCCACAAAGCTTCGAGACAGACAGCACATTCTTCTGGCCTGTGTGGAACACAAGGCTGCGCTGTGAAGCTGTCAGCAGCTGCACCAGCGACAGCGCCCTGGCACTGCAAGCCCAGCCTGCTGCCGCAGGGCCCAGAGACCAAAGGCCCATCCCAAAGCACTCGGGCAGCTGAGGCAGGAGAGCTGGGAGCAGCTGCCTCAGCTCCTGAAGCCCAGCCAGCCCATGGGGCTGCTCTCCCCAGTGCAGCTTCAGCTGCTGCCCCTTTCTCACCATCAGGGGATCCTTGCTGAGCACCAGGAGGCCTCTGAGCGCCAGGCGACACATCTGCCTGCACTCGATCCGCAGGTAACTCGAAACGACCCTCAGCACCCAGCCACCACATTTAGTAAAGTCCAGGCACTCCAGGACCTGAAAGGCAGAGGGCAGTGGCACAGGGCCGGCTGGCAGGAGCCCAGAAGTGCACAGGGCCAGCCCCAGGCAGCAGCACAGGGCCCTGGTGCCATCCCGGGCCAGGGATGCGGCTGCGAGAGGGCAGAGAGCTGGGAGGCAGCTCAGCGAGGCCGCGCTGGCCTTCAGGCTCACCTCCACAAGGAATGCCAGGAGAGGCAGATCGCAGCCTGGCTTCTCAATGCTGAGCAGCCGGAGCAAATGGATTGCGATGCAGGAAGCCAAAGGGGTTGAGACATGGCGCATCTCCCTGCCAGGGGCAAAAAGGAACAAAGAGCCTGAGGTGGGGGGGCACACTTTTCTCAGGACTGACTCATAGAGGGGCAGTCTTTCCCCAGCATCCCTGCAGGGGACGTGGGTGCTTTGGGAGGCGGCCACTCCTGTGCACCCTCCTCTCCCAGCCTTTTCCAGTCTGCTCGGCCATCCCTAAAGTGACGAGGCCCTCTGGCCCACGACCACAGGGACTGTGTGGGGCAGCCCGGGCACAGGGCACAAATTCCAGGGACAGCAGGGAGAAGGGGATCTCACCTGGCCAGCAGAGACACAGCATAGTGCTGGGTGTCAGCACAGGGCAGCGTGTTCCAGCCATGCTTGGACTCCACAGCGATCACCTCATTGTCGCACTCCAGCCGGCAGAGCAGGGACCTCACGGCCTGCACTGCAAACCTGTGTGCAGAGCAAAGCCCGGGTCACACTGGGAGCACTGGCACTGGCCACAAGGACATGGGAAGGACAGGAGGGCGGAGACCTGTTGGGGTCGCTGGGAAGGCGGTGTTCCTCTCGGCATGCTCTCCAGAAGTGATGGACTTCCTGTGGTGGCATCTGCTGTGTGGTGATGACAACATGGAAAAGCAGAGCCACAAAGAGGCGGGAGGAATGAAGGATCAGTGCCTCGTGGCACTCAGGCACCTGGACAATCACCCACACCACCAGAGTCGCCTGCAAAAGAAGTTGCCGAGGAGAGCGCTCAGTGCTGAGGTGTCCATGTGGCAGGGCCCCAGGGGAGACGCAGGGGGAGCAGCAGGCCTGGTGCCCCCTGAGCCTGCCCTTGGCCCAGGTTTCAGCCCAGGGCCTGAGGCAGGGAGAGGATGGAGAGCTGCTGGAGAGGCGACCTGGGGGTGAGCAAATGCCCAGGAACTCACAGCCAGGGCAAAGACGTCCTCCTTGTCCCCATCAGAGGTGAACATCCGACACAGAGGCCAGTCCTCCATCACACTGAGGAGTGTTGGCAGCACCTTCTCCACTGTGGAACTCGATGAACCTATGGTTGTCCACATCATGGCAGCAGCTCTGTGGGATCAGAGCTCTGTGTCAGGGACGTCTCAGCCACACTACCATGCCCTGTGCGGGTCTGGGGGCCAGGTGACAGAGCCCCGGTGCCCTGAAGGGCAGGGAGGGAGCATGGCAGCAGGCTCGGGAAACAGAGGGGCCTGAGGGTCCTGGACCTGTCTGCCTGTCTGGCAGAGCCCATTGCACAGGCCGTGCAGGGCCACGGCCCTAAAGGCCGGTGAGCCCTGAGCTCTCAAGGCAGGTGGGCCCATACCTGTCACATGTTGGGGCACAGCGCAGGAGGGTCAGCACCACGTCCGCTGGGTGTTCTTCAGCCAGCCTCACAATGTCAGTTTGCATCCTGGCATCCACAGTAGCATGGGATGCTAGTCTCTGGTGAATATTCCTAACAATGGCTGGTACCTGGAGGAGGCATGGGGAAGACTTGGAGCACTGTCTAAGGGAGCAACTTCTCCAGCTTCCCTTCCCACAGTACTCTAATGGCTTCAAAGGCTGAGAGGATCCAACGGCTTGAGGGGACACACAATCCTGGGAGGCCTCCAGCCCTGGCCCCAGGCTGCTTACCCGCTGCTGAAGAGGAACAGGACTCTCCTTGTAAAAATGCACGGTGGGAGCATGAGTCATGGTGGGAGTGGGGGTGCTGTCAGTATTTGGGAGGCCTTGAGTCATTCTGGTGGCAGGGTTTGTGATGCTCGTGCCCTCGGTCATTTCCATGACAGCAGCCTTCGCCCGGAGATCATTCACTGCAGTGACAAAATTTTCTGAGTGTGCAGTCAAATTTGTGCTGACATCAGGCTCTGCCTGGCAGTTGGTCAGCCTGGAGTTAAGCTTGGCTGTACCTGCAGTTGCAGTGCTGCTGGTGTTCCTACGCCGAATGCGCAGGAATTTCGGGAACATCTGCAGGGGAACAAAGCCAGGGATGTTCCATGGAACGCTCCAAGCGTGGTGCTCAGCCGAGCAGTGACAGCAGGCCCAGCCCAGGTGGGGAGGGCTGCAGGTACCTTCAGTGTCCTGCGGAAGCGGCCGCTGGCAGGCCTGTGCTCTTGTGTGCCGTCCGTGGCTGCATCTGGCAAAGAGCGAGAGCAGGCAGTGCTGAGGGGCTGCGGGAGAGGCTGAAGAACACAGCCCAGCCCTGTCCTCCCCAGGCTGGGACTGCCCCGGGATGCCCCAGGGGATGGAGATTGGGCACTGCCAGGTTCAGCCCCAGCCCCTCTTCCGTCCTGTCCCTGGGCATGTCCACAACAGGTGGGAGAGGACGGAGCCAAGCTGGCTGCAGCCATCAGCCCTGTGGCCCAGTTCTGCCACTCACCGTCCTGCACTGGCTGGAGCTGCTCTGGCTCTTCAGGCTGTTGTGCTCCACGGCCTTGCTTTCTTTCCCCCCTGAAGACTTTGAAGAGGCCAAGAAATCTGCCCGCCATGCCTGAGTGTGGTGTTGAGGGCGCCTTCTAGAGAGATGGCTCAGAAGAGCTCTGAGTCAACAAGTCCTCGATGGTACGTGCAAAAGAGAAGCCTCGGGTAGGCCACAGGTCACCAAGTCCTGTGGTCTGGCCTCGAGGTCACCTCTAGGAATACCGCCTCGGAAAAGCTCCGGCAGACGGGAATGAGTGTGCCTTGGGGGGGCTCCTCACGACACCGCTCTATCCCGTCCTGTCCCGTCGCCTGCTCCGAGCACTGTGGCCTGGCTGCGCCACCGCCAGCACCTATGTCGCCACGGGTCACAAAGGGTCCTTTGACACCCCGTCCCGTTCCATGCCACGGTGACCCCGCTGCTGCACCGTGTCACAAAGGGCCAATGCACACACTGCCACCTGCCCTGGGGCCACCCCCAGCCCAGCCAAAGTGGCCCAGGTTGGAAGGAATCCCTCACCCCAAGTGTCGAAGACAGCCCTGAGACAGCATCTTTCGGAGCGGCTCAAACCGTGGGCAAACGCTGCCCGGCTCTGCGGGCCCAGGGCAGCAGAAGGAGCCCCCAGGGCTGCCGACGCGGCCGCAGCGGGAAGGCCACGGGGCCTTGCACAGAAGCTGGCACGGCCTCCCTGGGACACGACCCCATCCGCTGGCCGTCCTAAACCCGCGGGTGTGACGCAGACGAGGAACGTGTGGGCCAGGGCACGGATGCTGCTCTGAGCCCTGGGGCCAGGGGAGCGCTGAAACCGGCAGGTGTGACAGAGCCCCCGCCCAAGCAGAGCTGCTGCCCCCCGAGCCCTGGCAGTGCTGGTGTCATCTCCTGCCCCAGAGACCTGTGCCCCGGGGCGCTTCTCTGCCACAGGGCAGCCAAACCCAACGTGCGCTGGGGGCCGTGCTCCTTCCTACAGGGCATGTGGGCAGGAGCACCTGGAGCAAGTGCTGGAAACTGTTGCGCTCTGTCAGAAGCTGTTACTCCATGCTGAAATTGTTTTCTACTTGGAGCCATTTCCTGAAGCACAAAATCACCCTGGCAGCAGAGGCAGAGAAGGATCTGGCATTTAAGAATCTTCAATTCAGGAAAGCTTTTCTTCCCATTACTCAACTCAAATAGTTCCAAAAAGTTGCAAACTTCCTAAATTCATAGCAATGGCCTGAGAACCTGATAGATTTGGAAGTTTCCTTCCCACCCCAAAGCAGTAACACATTTGCCTTAAGGTCATCCACTGAATGTCACTTTACAAATCATAAGACCACACAGAGGCAAAATAAAGGCCTTGCTTTGGTTTCAAACATTTTTCTAGGAAGGCATGTTAAGAGCCTAATTCTCTTAAGGAATAAAAGCTCTCCACGAATGAAAGTCCACTCAGTGTTATAAAAGCAGCCCAAACAAATGAGTAGATTGCAAAAGGGCTAATCCTGCCCCTGCTACAGATATCTAAGTGGCCAAGAAAGCACAGCTCTCCCCTCCTCTTCTCTGCAGGAGAAGCAGGATGACTAAGAGAAAAAGTCCCAGCTATTCCTTCTGTCCTCCATAACCAAAGCTGTGCCATACCACAGGTGGTGCCTTCAAAGTGACTCCAGTTCCAGCCTAGACCTCTCCTCTTCCAGACGACTCCTTCCCCAACACGCCCAGCAACACCAACCCCAGCTCAACACCCTGCCAAGACCCGGCAGCTGTCCCCATCCCTCCGCAGAGCTTTCCCACCCCCTGCTTCCCTGCACGTGCCAGTGGGATGGCACTCAGGAGGATGTGCTCCAAGGCCTTCCCCGGCAGCAAGCTCAGGCTGCCAGGCCTACGGTTCCTGGATCATCCTTCCCACCCACACTTCCCGTGCTCAGCTGTTCCATTTGCGCTCAGCTCAGACTTGTCCGCTTAAGCGGGACTGCTGGTAAAGGATGGAGAGCAGCCTGGCAAGCTCCTTCTCCAGCTCCTTCTTTACTCTCAGGGGAGGTAGAACATGCCACAGGAAAGCAAGCAGTGCCAAAAGACTTGGGCCAGCATCAGGCACATTTAGGAATGAAACAAGGCCTTTGTTTGATGTAAGGAAGCACAGGCAATTGACAGAAGGAAAGAGTACTTAGCACAGATATCCAGAAGTACTTAGCACCAGTTAACATAAGAAAAACCTGGAAGCCTAACTTGGCAAGAGAGTGACTTGATAAAAAGCTTTAGACATAGCCTTGGGGAAGACCTAAGGGCGGCTACAGAATCAGCCCTGTGCAGGGAAGGGGTGAGGAAGATGAGCTGCTTTGGTGCGCTGAGACTCCTCCTGGCCAGCAGGTGGACATTAGCTTCAAGTCTAGGATTCTGACGCAATGTGTTTCTTTCTAAGCCCCTGCCTATGGAATCGCCTCAGCAGTCTAAAGACGGAAGGTATTTTTGATAGAATTCCTACAGAAACCCACTGCAATTTGGACGTGGCAAAGAAGCCTTGTGGTGGGGTGCAGAGCCCTAACCGCCTGCAAATCAAAGAGCTTTTGGTGGACAATGCATTTGTCTGCTGATTTCTTTGAATTCTAGAGACCTCTCAGGACTGCTCTATCCTGAGGGAACGCCCTTGGCCTTGACCTGTAGGCACCCGCGCAAGCTTCAAATCAGCTCCCTCAGCTTCCAGGACCTCTCTTGGCCGGTATCCTGACGGGGATGCAGGACTGCTGCGAGGCACTGCTGGGACCCGGCAGGACAGGACCGGCTGTCTCGTGTCCACGTAGCAGCACCCCCTGACACAGCCGGGGTCATCCCGAAAGCAGACAAGGCTCACGTGTCTGCAGAGAGGGGCAAGGAGCGCTGGGCTCCTCTCAGGGTGTCTCAGCTGGGCCTGCTCCACAACACGCCCCCATTTGAAGGCCTGCTAATGCCCAGCTGCCAGAAATGCCTGCCTTGTTCTCTCCAAGATGCACAGGGAGAGCCAGTGAGCATGGCGCCTTGGGAGGAAAACCTTCCAAGCCTTTTCTGAGGCCACGGACACCCCAAGATCAGCCAAGACTCTCCGTGCCGCCTGGCCCACACAGCCCAGCTCGGTGCTGGCCCTCTGGGCCGCAGCAGCTTCCAGCAAGCAAGAGGCAAATGCATATTGCCAAGAGTTGAAACACAGCAGACAGGTAAGATGTGAGAGGTGTGTGCGTGAAGGCCTTTGAATTCACAGCTCTCAAAGACAGCTTTGGGGCTGGCATCTGGACAGAGATGCTCCTGCTCACACCTGTGTCCAAAGGGGGGGAACACACCCTGCTGCAGGTGCTGGCCTTGGTCTCCGCAGGTCCAGGTGGATTCCAAACCTGCTCTTCACAGCCTTCTCCTTTCCCTTGTCCATCTGCCAAGTGCAACGGGCCTCAAGGACTGAAAGGACCACAGAGAGCCAAAGGGGGACAGCTGCTCTTACGTCACTGGGAGCTCCTAGGAAAGCGCTTTCCTTCCGCAGCAAGCTCTTTTCCCCCAGAGGCATTTCCCCAAATGTGTACCTTTCCTGGGGAACACCAACACACTCTTAAGAAACCCTGGCAAGGCTGAGTTTCTTCTGGTCCTTTCTGGACAGGCGCTCCAGCTCTAGCTGGGATTTCCCCCAGTGTGATTCCAGGTGGAGGTTCGCACATGCAGCCCCAGGCCCTCTACAAACACAAGCTGCCCGCCGCCTCTTCACCTGCCTCGACGCCTGCCTGCACTCACAGCAGCAAAACCAGGCTCTTCCCGGCCAGAGACCAGAGCCCTGTTCCCGCAGGACGCTCCTGCCAGCACCTTCCAGGACTCTCCGCTGTGCACGCAGCACTTTTCATGCCCACTCTCCACAGCCTTTGGAACACAGAGCACAACCTGGCTGGCGCTGCCATCAGCACACCCCCAACACAGGCGGAGGAAGGAGAAGCAGGGGCTGCTTTGTGGCCATGCCCAGGAGAGACTGGAAGGCTGCCCTCCCTCTGCTCTCACTTGCTTGGCTTTCTGACAGGCTCTGAGGCAGGGGCTGCGATTCCTCAGCTCTGGGGACCAGAACCGCAGCCCGGATCCCAGCACTGCCTGACGGCGCTCGGGCCATTGGCTCGGTCACGCATCCGAGTCTTGGCCACCGTGCTGCTGCTGCTTCACTTGCCCTAAGGCACACCCAAAGCTCCCTGTTAAGGCCTGATGGTCTCTGCTTCTGCCCTCTCCCTGACCCTGTGCAGCGATGGAGCACTGCTATGCTTTCAGGAAGCCATTCTTGAAAGCTTCCAGCATTCCAAGCTCCTTTGCCCTCTGTAGATGCTTGCCATGGAATCCCTCACAGCTGGGTTCAGAGCATACTCAGGTTGGCTCTTCCAAAATCCAGGAGCTTCAGGCTGCTCAGTTGGACCTTAAACTGCACAGTGTTGTGGAACTGGACCTTCAGCACAGGCACCTTTCCAGCCTGACGCGGCCTCGCTCCTCTGTGCCTCTGCACAAAAGACGGCGCGCAAGAGGACGGCAGCAGGGGCCTGTGTGTGCCAGGGCTCAGGTTTTTACGCCGCTTCAGGTCCACAGAGACGCAGGTAAAGTGAAGAAGCCAAAGTGTTTATTAATTAAAGGCAAAGCAAAGGGATGAGCTGGGAGGGAATAAGGGGGGATGGGCAGGGTTTGAGGGCTGGGAGGGAAGGAGCTGTCAAAAGGGGTGGAGAGTGGAGGGAAAAATAGGGCATGGGCCGGGTCTGAGGGCTGGAGGGAGGGAGCTAACTACAAACAGGCAGAGGCCTGAAGCCATGGGAATTGTGCTCAGCCTCAGCTGTGCGTGGAGCTCCAGCAGCACTGAGAGATGGTGTCCTCTTCAGTGTCTTTTGGTGTGTTCTTGGGACACTGGTTCACTGGTTTCAGAAGACGTCCCCAGTTGTTGAGCTTTTTGAGGAAACCGGGCTTCATCTTGCAGCTTAGAGCATGATGGGCTGTTGTCTTGCCTCTGGGTTTGAAGGACTGGAAGAGAGAAGAACAGAGCCATGGTCAGAGCCGGGATCTGTGGGAATCCTAGGAGATCTTCCGGCCAGGGCCATCCCACCCAGAAGGAAGCAGGAGACATTGGGATCAGCCAGAAGGTGCTTGCCACGAATCCCCCACGTGCCCCTGAAATCTCTGTGTGTTGTGCCCTCTCCAGCCCTCGTCCACACAAGGAGCAAAGCCCTCCCCAGCTGGGGACTGCAGCTCTCGGCCCAGGCAGTGCAGCTTCCCCCGCCAGAGCCGCTGACAACCCGCTGCCCTCACTCACCCCTGGCGATGAGCTGGAGCTCTCCCTGCTACACCCTCATCTACCGGCTGGCCATGCCTGTGAAGACAGAGTGTGTCACAGCCCCAGAGGCACGGCTCCCTGCCAGCGCCGCTGCCAGCCCTGTGGCCACACGGCCTCCTGCCCCGGCAGGGCTCAGCCCGGGCCCTTGCCGCCTGCTGCCGCCCCAGGGCACGGCTGCCAGAGGGCGGCAGCAGCCCCGAGGGCAGGCGGGGCTCCACGGCGCCGGGCCCGGATGCCGCTGCAGCCGGGGCAGCAGCCGGGGCCGGGGCCGAGCTGCGGCGGGCCGGGGAGGGAGCCCGGGCTCGTGGCTTACCGATGAACCCCATGGCCGCCTCTCGCAGGGACTCCTGTGGGTTCTGCAGGTGCTCGGCCGCACGGCTCCTGTCGTCTGCCAGCTGGAGAGAGCGACAGGAGGGAAGGGTTGGCGCGGGCTCAGCCCCTGGGCCGGGCTCTGGCCGCGCCCAGCCCCGGCCTCCCCTGCCCGCACGGCCCTGAGGCCCGGCCAGCAGCCGCTGGTGCCGGGCTCTGGAGGGGGCAGAGGGCCGGCTGCTGCCCGGGGAGCGGCGCTGCCGCCCCGCCCCGCAGCCCCGCTGGGCCGGGACTCCACGGGCACCCGGCTCGGGGCCGCAGGAGCCTGGAGAAGAGCCCGCGGGGCCCAGGGAAGGGAGCGGCGTGTGGGGCGCAGGCCGGAGCCCCTGGGTGCAGCGCTGGGCAGGGGCCACGGCTGCCAGCCCCGCGGCCACGGATCTTCTCCAGGCTGAGGCTGGCACTTCTCCAAGCCATCCTTACCTTACACTCATCGATATTCAACAGATCTTCCTTGGTCGGTAGCTCCTCGAGATCCCTCCTCTCCAGGAACTTGGCCGCACAATGCAGGGTTTCCCGAGAGGCCTGAAGAGCAGCAGAGATGCAGAGATGGCACCACAGCCCAGGGCACAAGGACCCGCATCCCTGTGCCAAGGCCTGGAGGAGGACGCAGCCTGCGTGGCACCAGGGCAGGAGGCGGCTGAGCCCCCTCCCAGGCATGCACAAAACCTCACATTTGCAACACGCCGGTTCTCATCACGGCAGTAGATTAAAAGTAGCTGCAGGCTCTTGTTGACAATTGTCTTCAGGGGCTTTTTTCCCTCATCCATTACCACCTCCATCACCTTACGGAAGAGGTCAATGGAGAGCAGTTGCATGAAGCTATTTTCCTAGAGGAAAGGAAAAAACCTAAGCACCAATTACTCCAGGCCCACCTAGGCAAAGGCCTGAAAATGCAGACAGCACAAAGTTTCTGGGCAGCACCCAATGCCTGTGGCTCGGGTTGCCGAACCTTACATTGTTAAAGAGCGCCAGGAGTGCCTCAGCCAGCTTTGGGGCGGTGGTGCTGGATATCAGGATGTCTTCGTTCTTCAGCATATTAGTAAGCACGCACAGGGTCAGGGCAACCACCACTCCATCTTCATCACCCAGCAGATCCACAAAGCTTCGAGACAGACAGCACATTCTTCTGGCCTGTGTGGAACACAAGGCTGCGCTGTGAAGCTGTCAGCAGCTGCACCAGCGACAGCGCCCTGGCACTGCAAGCCCAGCCTGCTGCCGCAGGGCCCAGAGACCAAAGGCCCATCCCAAAGCACTCGGGCAGCTGAGGCAGGAGAGCTGGGAGCAGCTGCCTCAGCTCCTGAAGCCCAGCCAGCCCATGGGGCTGCTCTCCCCAGTGCAGCTTCAGCTGCTGCCCCTTTCTCACCATCAGGGGATCCTTGCTGAGCACCAGGAGGCCTCTGAGCGCCAGGCGACACATCTGCCTGCACTCGATCCGCAGGTAACTCGAAACGACCCTCAGCACCCAGCCACCACATTTAGTAAAGTCCAGGCACTCCAGGACCTGAAAGGCAGAGGGCAGTGGCACAGGGCCGGCTGGCAGGAGCCCAGAAGTGCACAGGGCCAGCCCCAGGCAGCAGCACAGGGCCCTGGTGCCATCCCGGGCCAGGGATGCGGCTGCGAGAGGGCAGAGAGCTGGGAGGCAGCTCAGCGAGGCCGCGCTGGCCTTCAGGCTCACCTCCACAAGGAATGCCAGGAGAGGCAGATCGCAGCCTGGCTTCTCAATGCTGAGCAGCCGGAGCAAATGGATTGCGATGCAGGAAGCCAAAGGGGTTGAGACATGGCGCATCTCCCTGCCAGGGGCAAAAAGGAACAAAGAGCCTGAGGTGGGGGGGCACACTTTTCTCAGGACTGACTCATAGAGGGGCAGTCTTTCCCCAGCATCCCTGCAGGGGACGTGGGTGCTTTGGGAGGCGGCCACTCCTGTGCACCCTCCTCTCCCAGCCTTTTCCAGTCTGCTCGGCCATCCCTAAAGTGACGAGGCCCTCTGGCCCACGACCACAGGGACTGTGTGGGGCAGCCCGGGCACAGGGCACAAATTCCAGGGACAGCAGGGAGAAGGGGATCTCACCTGGCCAGCAGAGACACAGCATAGTGCTGGGTGTCAGCACAGGGCAGCGTGTCCCAGCCATGCTTGGACTCCACAGCGATCACCTCATTGTCGCACTCCAGCCGGCAGAGCAGGGACCTCACGGCCTGCACTGCAAACCTGTGTGCAGAGCAAAGCCCGGGTCACACTGGGAGCACTGGCACTGGCCACAAGGACATGGGAAGGACAGGAGGGCGGAGACCTGTTGGGGTCGCTGGGAAGGCGGTGTTCCTCTCGGCATGCTCTCCAGAAGTGATGGACTTCCTGTGGTGGCATCTGCTGTGTGGTGATGACAACATGGAAAAGCAGAGCCACAAAGAGGCGGGAGGAATGAAGGATCAGTGCCTCGTGGCACTCAGGCACCTGGACAATCACCCACACCACCAGAGTCGCCTGCAAAAGAAGTTGCCGAGGAGAGCGCTCAGTGCTGAGGTGTCCATGTGGCAGGGCCCCAGGGGAGACGCAGGGGGAGCAGCAGGCCTGGTGCCCCCTGAGCCTGCCCTTGGCCCAGGTTTCAGCCCAGGGCCTGAGGCAGGGAGAGGATGGAGAGCTGCTGGAGAGGCGACCTGGGGGTGAGCAAATGCCCAGGAACTCACAGCCAGGGCAAAGACGTCCTCCTTGTCCCCATCAGAGGTGAACATCCGACACAGAGGCCAGTCCTCCATCACACTGAGGAGTGTTGGCAGCACCTTCTCCACCGTGGAACTCGATGAACCTATGGTTGTCCACATCATGGCAGCAGCTCTGTGGGATCAGAGCTCTGTGTCAGGGACGTCTCAGCCACACTACCATGCCCTGTGCGGGTCTGGGGGCCAGGTGACAGAGCCCCGGTGCCCTGAAGGGCAGGGAGGGAGCATGGCAGCAGGCTCGGGAAACAGAGGGGCCTGAGGGTCCTGGACCTGTCTGCCTGTCTGGCAGAGCCCATTGCACAGGCCGTGCAGGGCCACGGCCCTAAAGGCCGGTGAGCCCTGAGCTCTCAAGGCAGGTGGGCCCATACCTGTCACATGTTGGGGCACAGCGCAGAAGGGTCAGCACCACGTCCGCTGGGTGTTCTTCAGCCAGCCTCACAATGTCAGTTTGCATCCTGGCATCCACAGTAGCATGGGATGCTAGTCTCTGGTGAATATTCCTAACAATGGCTGGTACCTGGAGGAGGCATGGGGAAGACTTGGAGCACAGTCTAAGGGAGCAACTTCTCCAGCTTCCCTTCCCACAGTACTCTAATGGCTTCAAAGGCTGAGAGGATCCAACGGCTTGAGGGGACACACAATCCTGGGAGGCCTCCAGCCCTGGCCCCAGGCTGCTTACCCGCTGCTGAAGAGGAACAGGACTCTCCTTGTAAAAATGCACGGTGGGAGCATGAGTCATGGTGGGAGTGGGGGTGCTGTCAGTATTTGGGAGGCCTTGAGTCATTCTGGTGGCAGGGTTTGTGATGCTCGTGCCCTCGGTCATTTCCATGACAGCAGCCTTCGCCCGGAGATCATTCACTGTAGTGACAAAATTTTCTGAGTGTGCAGTCAAATTTGTGCTGACATCAGGCTCTGCCTGGCAGTTGGTCAGCCTGGAGTTAAGCTTGGCTGTACCTGCAGTTGCAGTGCTGCTGGTGTTCCTACGCCGAATGCGCAGGAATTTCGGGAACATCTGCAGGGGAACAAAGCCAGGGATGTTCCATGGAACGCTCCAAGCGTGGTGCTCAGCCGAGCAGTGACAGCAGGCCCAGCCCAGGTGGGGAGGGCTGCAGGTACCTTCAGTGTCCTGCGGAAGCGGCCGCTGGCAGGCCTGTGCTCTTGTGTGCCGTCCGTGACTGCATCTGGCAAAGAGCGAGAGCAGGCAGTGCTGAGGGGCTGCGGGAGAGGCTGAAGAACACAGCCCAGCCCTGTCCTCCCCAGGCTGGGACTGCCCCGGGATGCCCCAGGGGATGGAGATTGGGCGCTGCCAGGTTCAGCCCCAGCCCCTCTTCCGTCCTGTCCCTGGGCATGTCCACAACAGGTGGGAGAGGACGGAGCCAAGCTGGCTGCAGCCATCAGCCCTGTGGCCCAGTTCTGCCACTCACCGTCCTGCACTGGCTGGAGCTGCTCTGGCTCTTCAGGCTGTTGTGCTCCACGGCCTTGCTTTCTTTCCCCCCTGAAGACTTTGAAGAGGCCAAGAAATCTGCCCGCCATGCCTGAGTGTGGTGTTGAGGGCGCCTTCTAGAGAGATGGCTCAGAAGAGCTCTGAGTCAACAAGTCCTCGATGGTACGTGCAAAAGAGAAGCCTCGGGTAGGCCAGAGGTCACCAAGTCCTGTGGTCTGGCCTCGAGGTCACCTCTAGGAATACCGCCTCGGAAAAGCTCCGGCAGACGGGAATGAGTGTGCCTTGGGGGGGCTCCTCACGACACCGCTCTATCCCGTCCTGTCCCGTCGCCTGCTCCGAGCACTGTGGCCTGGCTGCGCCACCGCCAGCACCTATGTCGCCACGGGTCACAAAGGGTCCTTTGACACCCCGTCCCGTTCCATGCCACGGTGACCCCGCTGCTGCACCGTGTCACAAAGGGCCAATGCACACACTGCCACCTGCCCTGGGGCCACCCCCAGCCCAGCCAAAGTGGCCCAGGTTGGAAGGAATCCCTCACCCCAAGTGTCGAAGACAGCCCTGAGACAGCATCTTTCGGAGCGGCTCAAACCGTGGGCAAACGCTGCCCGGCTCTGCGGGCCCAGGGCAGCAGAAGGAGCCCCCAGGGCTGCCGACGCGGCCGCAGCGGGAAGGCCACGGGGCCTTGCACAGAAGCTGGCACGGCCTCCCTGGGACACGTCCCCATCCGCTGGCCGTCCTAAACCCGCGGGTGTGACGCAGACGAGGAACGTGTGGGCCAGGGCACGGATGCTGCTCTGAGCCCTGGGGCCAGGGGAGCGCTGAAACCGGCAGGTGTGACAGAGCCCCCGCCCAAGCAGAGCTGCTGCCCCCCGAGCCCTGGCAGTGCTGGTGTCATCTCCTGCCCCAGAGACCTGTGCCCCGGGGCGCTTCTCTGCCACAGGGCAGCCAAAGCCAACGTGCGCTGGGGGCCGTGCTCCTTCCTACAGGGCATGTGGGCAGGAGCACCTGGAGCAAGTGCTGGAAACTGTTGCGCTCTGTCAGAAGCTGTTACTCCATGCTGAAATTGTTTTCTACTTGGAGCCATTTCCTGAAGCACAAAATCACCCTGGCAGCAGAGGCAGAGAAGGATCTGGCATTTAAGAATCTTCAATTCAGGAAAGCTTTTCTTCCCATTACTCAACTCAAATAGTTCCAAAAAGTTGCAAACTTCCTAAATTCATAGCAATGGCCTGAGAACCTGATAGATTTGGAAGTTTCCTTCCCACCCCAAAGCAGTAACACATTTGCCTTAAGGTCATCCACTGAATGTCACTTTACAAATCATAAGACCACACAGAGGCAAAATAAAGGCCTTGCTTTGGTTTCAAACATTTTTCTAGGAAGGCATGTTAAGAGCCTAATTCTCTTAAGGAATAAAAGCTCTCCACGAATGAAAGTCCACTCAGTGTTATAAAAGCAGCCCAAACAAATGAGTAGATTGCAAAAGGGCTAATCCTGCCCCTGCTACAGATATCTAAGTGGCCAAGAAAGCACAGCTCTCCCCTCCTCTTCTCTGCAGGAGAAGCAGGATGACTAAGAGAAAAAGTCCCAGCTATTCCTTCTGTCCTCCATAACCAAAGCTGTGCCATACCACAGGTGGTGCCTTCAAAGTGACTCCAGTTCCAGCCTAGACCTCTCCTCTTCCAGACGACTCCTTCCCCAACACGCCCAGCAACACCAACCCCAGCTCAACACCCTGCCAAGACCCGGCAGCTGTCCCCATCCCTCCGCAGAGCTTTCCCACCCCCTGCTTCCCTGCACGTGCCAGTGGGATGGCACTCAGGAGGATGTGCTCCAAGGCCTTCCCCGGCAGCAAGCTCAGGCTGCCAGGCCTACGGTTCCTGGATCATCCTTCCCACCCACACTTCCCGTGCTCAGCTGTTCCATTTGCGCTCAGCTCAGACTTGTCCGCTTAAGTGGGACTGCTGGTAAAGGATGGAGAGCAGCCTGGCAAGCTCCTTCTCCAGCTCCTTCTTTACTCTCAGGGGAGGTAGAACATGCCACAGGAAAGCAAGCAGTGCCAAAAGACTTGGGCCAGCATCAGGCACATTTAGGAATGAAACAAGGCCTTTGTTTGATGTAAGGAAGCACAGGCAATTGACAGAAGGAAAGAGTACTTAGCACAGATATCCAGAAGTACTTAGCACCAGTTAACATAAGAAAAACCTGGAAGCCTAACTTGGCAAGAGAGTGACTTGATAAAAAGCTTTAGACATAGCCTTGGGGAAGACCTAAGGGCGGCTACAGAATCAGCCCTGTGCAGGGAAGGGGTGAGGAAGATGAGCTGCTTTGGTGCGCTGAGACTCCTCCTGGCCAGCAGGTGGACATTAGCTTCAAGTCTAGGATTCTGACGCAATGTGTTTCTTTCTAAGCCCCTGCCTATGGAATCGCCTCAGCAGTCTAAAGACGGAAGGTATTTTTGATAGAATTCCTACAGAAACCCACTGCAATTTGGACGTGGCAAAGAAGCCTTGTGGTGGGGTGCAGAGCCCTAACCGCCTGCAAATCAAAGAGCTTTTGGTGGACAATGCATTTGTCTGCTGATTTCTTTGAATTCTAGAGACCTCTCAGGACTGCTCTATCCTGAGGGAACGCCCTTGGCCTTGACCTGTAGGCACCCGCGCAAGCTTCAAATCAGCTCCCTCAGCTTCCAGGACCTCTCTTGGCCGGTATCCTGACGGGGATGCAGGACTGCTGCGAGGCACTGCTGGGACCCGGCAGGACAGGACCGGCTGTCTCGTGTCCACGTAGCAGCACCCCCTGACACAGCCGGGGTCATCCCGAAAGCAGACAAGGCTCACGTGTCTGCAGAGAGGGGCAAGGAGCGCTGGGCTCCTCTCAGGGTGTCTCAGCTGGGCCTGCTCCACAACACGCCCCCATTTGAAGGCCTGCTAATGCCCAGCTGCCAGAAATGCCTGCCTTGTTCTCTCCAAGATGCACAGGGAGAGCCAGTGAGCATGGCGCCTTGGGAGGAAAACCTTCCAAGCCTTTTCTGAGGCCACGGACACCCCAAGATCAGCCAAGACTCTCCGTGCCGCCTGGCCCACACAGCCCAGCTCGGTGCTGGCCCTCTGGGCCGCAGCAGCTTCCAGCAAGCAAGAGGCAAATGCATATTGCCAAGAGTTGAAACACAGCAGACAGGTAAGATGTGAGAGGTGTGTGCGTGAAGGCCTTTGAATTCACAGCTCTCAAAGACAGCTTTGGGGCTGGCATCTGGACAGAGATGCTCCTGCTCACACCTGTGTCCAAAGGGGGGGAACACACCCTGCTGCAGGTGCTGGCCTTGGTCTCCGCAGGTCCAGGTGGATTCCAAACCTGCTCTTCACAGCCTTCTCCTTTCCCTTGTCCATCTGCCAAGTGCAACGGGCCTCAAGGACTGAAAGGACCACAGAGAGCCAAAGGGGGACAGCTGCTCTTACGTCACTGGGAGCTCCTAGGAAAGCGCTTTCCTTCCGCAGCAAGCTCTTTTCCCCCAGAGGCATTTCCCCAAATGTGTACCTTTCCTGGGGAACACCAACACACTCTTAAGAAACCCTGGCAAGGCTGAGTTTCTTCTGGTCCTTTCTGGACAGGCGCTCCAGCTCTAGCTGGGATTTCCCCCAGTGTGATTCCAGGTGGAGGTTCGCACATGCAGCCCCAGGCCCTCTACAAACACAAGCTGCCCGCCGCCTCTTCACCTGCCTCGACGCCTGCCTGCACTCACAGCAGCAAAACCAGGCTCTTCCCGGCCAGAGACCAGAGCCCTGTTCCCGCAGGACGCTCCTGCCAGCACCTTCCAGGACTCTCCGCTGTGCACGCAGCACTTTTCATGCCCACTCTCCACAGCCTTTGGAACACAGAGCACAACCTGGCTGGCGCTGCCATCAGCACACCCCAAACACAGGCGGAGGAAGGAGAAGCAGGGGCTGCTTTGTGGCCATGCCCAGGAGAGACTGGAAGGCTGCCCTCCCTCTGCTCTCACTTGCTTGGCTTTCTGACAGGCTCTGAGGCAGGGGCTGCGATTCCTCAGCTCTGGGGACCAGAACCGCAGCCCGGATCCCAGCACTGCCTGACGGCGCTCGGGCCATTGGCTCGGTCACGCATCCGAGTCTTGGCCACCGTGCTGCTGCTGCTTCACTTGCCCTAAGGCACACCCAAAGCTCCCTGTTAAGGCCTGATGGTCTCTGCTTCTGCCCTCTCCCTGACCCTGTGCAGCGATGGAGCACTGCTATGCTTTCAGGAAGCCATTCTTGAAAGCTTCCAGCATTCCAAGCTCCTTTGCCCTCTGTAGATGCTTGCCATGGAATCCCTCACAGCTGGGTTCAGAGCATACTCAGGTTGGCTCTTCCAAAATCCAGGAGCTTCAGGCTGCTCAGTTGGACCTTAAACTGCACAGTGTTGTGGAACTGGACCTTCAGCACAGGCACCTTTCCAGCCTGACGCGGCCTCGCTCCTCTGTGCCTCTGCACAAAAGACGGCGCGCAAGAGGACGGCAGCAGGGGCCTGTGTGTGCCAGGGCTCAGGTTTTTACGCCGCTTCAGGTCCACAGAGACGCAGGTAAAGTGAAGAAGCCAAAGTGTTTATTAATTAAAGGCAAAGCAAAGGGATGAGCTGGGAGGGAATAAGGGGGGATGGGCAGGGTTTGAGGGCTGGGAGGGAAGGAGCTGTCAAAAGGGGTGGAGAGTGGAGGGAAAAATAGGGCATGGGCCGGGTCTGAGGGCTGGAGGGAGGGAGCTAACTACAAACAGGCAGAGGCCTGAAGCCATGGGAATTGTGCTCAGCCTCAGCTGTGCGTGGAGCTCCAGCAGCACTGAGAGATGGTGTCCTCTTCAGTGTCTTTTGGTGTGTTCTTGGGACACTGGTTCACTGGTTTCAGAAGACGTCCCCAGTTGTTGAGCTTTTTGAGGAAACCGGGCTTCATCTTGCAGCTTAGAGCATGATGGGCTGTTGTCTTGCCTCTGGGTTTGAAGGACTGGAAGAGAGAAGAACAGAGCCATGGTCAGAGCCGGGATCTGTGGGAATCCTAGGAGATCTTCCGGCCAGGGCCATCCCACCCAGAAGGAAGCAGGAGACATTGGGATCAGCCAGAAGGTGCTTGCCACGAATCCCCCACGTGCCCCTGAAATCTCTGTGTGTTGTGCCCTCTCCAGCCCTCGTCCACACAAGGAGCAAAGCCCTCCCCAGCTGGGGACTGCAGCTCTCGGCCCAGGCAGTGCAGCTTCCCCCGCCAGAGCCGCTGACAACCCGCTGCCCTCACTCACCCCTGGCGATGAGCTGGAGCTCTCCCTGCTACACCCTCATCTACCGGCTGGCCATGCCTGTGAAGACAGAGTGTGTCACAGCCCCAGAGGCACGGCTCCCTGCCAGCGCCGCTGCCAGCCCTGTGGCCACACGGCCTCCTGCCCCGGCAGGGCTCAGCCCGGGCCCTTGCCGCCTGCTGCCGCCCCAGGGCACGGCTGCCAGAGGGCGGCAGCAGCCCCGAGGGCAGGCGGGGCTCCACGGCGCCGGGCCCGGATGCCGCTGCAGCCGGGGCAGCAGCCGGGGCCGGGGCCGAGCTGCGGCGGGCCGGGGAGGGAGCCCGGGCTCGTGGCTTACCGATGAACCCCATGGCCGCCTCTCGCAGGGACTCCTGTGGGTTCTGCAGGTGCTCGGCCGCACGGCTCCTGTCGTCTGCCAGCTGGAGAGAGCGACAGGAGGGAAGGGTTGGCGCGGGCTCAGCCCCTGGGCCGGGCTCTGGCCGCGCCCAGCCCCGGCCTCCCCTGCCCGCACGGCCCTGAGGCGCGGCCAGCAGCCGCTGGTGCCGGGCTCTGGAGGGGGCAGAGGGCCGGCTGCTGCCCGGGGAGCGGCGCTGCCGCCCCGCCCCGCAGCCCCGCTGGGCCGGGACTCCACGGGCACCCGGCTCGGGGCCGCAGGAGCCTGGAGAAGAGCCCGCGGGGCCCAGGGAAGGGAGCGGCGTGTGGGGCGCAGGCCGGAGCCCCTGGGTGCAGCGCTGGGCAGGGGCCACGGCTGCCAGCCCCGCGGCCACGGATCTTCTCCAGGCTGAGGCTGGCACTTCTCCAAGCCATCCTTACCTTACACTCATCGATATTCAACAGATCTTCCTTGGTCGGTAGCTCCTCGAGATCCCTCCTCTCCAGGAACTTGGCCGCACAATGCAGGGTTTCCCGAGAGGCCTGAAGAGCAGCAGAGATGCAGAGATGGCACCACAGCCCAGGGCACAAGGACCCGCATCCCTGTGCCAAGGCCTGGAGGAGGACGCAGCCTGCGTGGCACCAGGGCAGGAGGCGGCTGAGCCCCCTCCCAGGCATGCACAAAACCTCACATTTGCAACACGCCGGTTCTCATCACGGCAGTAGATTAAAAGTAGCTGCAGGCTCTTGTTGACAATTGTCTTCAGGGGCTTTTTTCCCTCATCCATTACCACCTCCATTACCTTACGGAAGAGGTCAATGGAGAGCAGTTGCATGAAGCTATTTTCCTAGAGGAAAGGAAAAAACCTAAGCACCAATTACTCCAGGCCCACCTAGGCAAAGGCCTGAAAATGCAGACAGCACAAAGTTTCTGGGCAGCACCCAATGCCTGTGGCTCGGGTTGCCGAACCTTACATTGTTAAAGAGCGCCAGGAGTGCCTCAGCCAGCTTTGGGGCGGTGGTGCTGGATATCAGGATGTCTTCGTTCTTCAGCATATTAGTAAGCACGCGCAGGGTCAGGGCAACCACCACTCCATCTTCATCACCCAGCAGATCCACAAAGCTTCGAGACAGACAGCACATTCTTCTGGCCTGTGTGGAACACAAGGCTGCGCTGTGAAGCTGTCAGCAGCTGCACCAGCGACAGCGCCCTGGCACTGCAAGCCCAGCCTGCTGCCGCAGGGCCCAGAGACCAAAGGCCCATCCCAAAGCACTCGGGCAGCTGAGGCAGGAGAGCTGGGAGCAGCTGCCTCAGCTCCTGAAGCCCAGCCAGCCCATGGGGCTGCTCTCCCCAGTGCAGCTTCAGCTGCTGCCCCTTTCTCACCATCAGGGGATCCTTGCTGAGCACCAGGAGGCCTCTGAGCGCCAGGCGACACATCTGCCTGCACTCGATCCGCAGGTAACTCGAAACGACCCTCAGCACCCAGCCACCACATTTAGTAAAGTCCAGGCACTCCAGGACCTGAAAGGCAGAGGGCAGTGGCACAGGGCCCGGCTGGCAGGAGCCCAGAAGTGCACAGGGCCAGCCCCAGGCAGCAGCACAGGGCGCTGGTGCCATCCCAGGCTAGGGATGCGGCTGCGAGAGGGCAGAGAGCTGGGAGGCAGCTCAGCGAGGCCGCGCTGGCCTTCAGGCTCACCTCCACAAGGAATGCCAGGAGAGGCAGATCGCAGCCTGGCTTCTCAGTGCTGAGCAGCCGGAGCAAGTGGGTTGCGACGCAGGAAGACAAAGGGATTGAGACATGGCACATCTCCCTGCCAGGGGCAAAAAGGAACAAAGAGCCTGAGGTGGGGGGGCACACTTTTCTCAGGACTGACTCATAGAGGGGCAGTCTTTCCCCAGCATCCCTGCAGGGGACGTGGGTACTTTGGGAGGCGGCCACTCCTGTGCACCCTCCTCTCCCAGCCTTTTCCAGTCTGCTCGGCCATCCCTAAAGTGACGAGGCCCTCTGGCCCACGACCACAGGGACTGTGGGGCAGCCCGGGCACAGGGCACAAATTCCAGGGACAGCAGGGAGAAGGGGGTCTCACCTGGCCAGCAGAGCCATAGCATAGTGCTGGGTGTCAGCACAGGGCAGCGTGTCCCAGCCATGCTTGGACTCCACAGCGATCACCTCCTTGTCACACTCCAGCTGGCAGAGCAGGGACTTCACGGCCTGCACTGCAAACCTGTGTGCAGAGCAAAGCCCGGGTCACACTGGGAGCACTGGCACTGGCCACAAGGACATGGGAAGGACAGGAGGGCGGAGACCTGTTGGGGTCGCTGGGAAGGCGGTGTTCCTCTCGGCATGCTCTCCAGAAGCGATCGACTTCCTGTGGTGGCATCTGCTGCGTGGTGATGACAACATGGAAAAGCAGAGCCACAAACAGGCGGGAGGAATAAAGGATCAGTGCCTCGTGGCACTCAGGCACCTGGACAATCACCCACACCACCAGAGTTGCCTGCAAAAGAAGTTGCCGAGGAGAGCACTCAGTGCTGAGGTGTCCATGTGGCAGGGCCCCAGGGGAGACGCAGGGGGAGCAGCAGGCCTGGTGCCCCCTGAGCCTGCCCTTGGCCCAGGTTTCAGCCCAGGGCCTGAGGCAGGGAGAGGATGGAGAGCTGCTGGAGAGGCGACCTGGGGGTGAGCAAATGCCCAGGAACTCACAGCCAGAGCAAAGACGTCCTCGTTGTCCCCATCAGAGGTGAACATGCGAGACAGAGGCCAGTCCTCCATCACACAGAGCAGTGTTGGCAGCACCTTCTCCACCGTGGAACTCGATGAGCCTATGGTTCTCCACATCATGGCAGCAGCTCTGTGGGATCAGAGCTCTTTGTCAGAGGGACATCTCAGCCACACTACCATGCCCTGTGCGGGTCTGGGGGCCAGGGGACAGAGCCCCGGTGCCCTGAAGGGCAGGGAGGGAGCATGGCAGCAGGCTCGGGAAACAGAGGGGCCCGAGGGTCCTGGACCTGTCTGCCTGTCTGGCAGAGCCCATTGCACAGGCCGGGCAGGGCCACGGCCCTAAAGGCCGGTGAGCCCTGAGCTCTCAAGGCAGGTGAGCCCATACCTGTCACATGTTGGGGCACAGCGCAGGAGGGTCAGCACCACGTCCGCTGGGTGTTCTTCAGCCAGCCTCACAATGTCAGTTTGCATCCCGGCATCCACAGTAGCATGGGATGCTAGTCTCTGGTGAATATTCCTAACAATGGCTGGTACCTGGAGGAGGCATGGGGAAGACTTGGAGCACAGTCTAAGGGAGCAACTTCTCCAGCTTCCCTTCCCACAGTACTCTAATGGCTTCAAAGGCTGAGAGGATCCAACGGCTTGAGGGGACACACAATCCTGGGAGGCCTCCAGCCCTGGCCCCAGGCTGCTTACCCGCTGCTGAGGAGAAACAGAACGCTCCTCGAAAAAATCCACGGTGGGAGCATGTGTCATGGTGGGAGTGGGGGTGCTGTCCGTATTTGGGAGGCCTTGAGTAATTCTGGTGGCAGTGTCTGTGATGCTCGTGCCCTCGGTCATTTCCATGACGACAGCCTTCGCCCGGAGATCATTCACTGCAGTGACAAAATTTTCTGAGTGTGCAGTCAAATTTGTGCTGACATCAGGCTCTTCCTGGCAGCTGGTCAGCCTGGAGTTTAGCTTGGCTGTACCTGCAGTTGCAGTGCTGCTGGTGTTCCTACGCCGAATGCGCAGGAATTTCGGGAACATCTGCAGGGGAACAAAGCCAGGGATGTTCCGTGGAGCGCTCCAAGCGCGGTGCTCGGCCGAGCAGTGACAGCAGGCCCAGCCCAGGTGGGGAGGGCTGCAGGTACCTTCAGTGTCCTGCGGAAGCGGCCACTGGCAGGCCTGTGCTCTTGTGTGCCGTCCGTGGCTGCATCTGGCAAAGAGCGAGAGCAGGCAGTGCTGAGGGGCTGCGGGAGAGGCTGAAGAACACAGCCCAGCCCTGTCCTCCCCGGGCTGGGACTGCCCCGGGATGCCCCAGGGGATGGAGCATGGGTGCTGCCAGGTTCAGCCCCAGCCCCTCTTCCGTCCTGTCCTTGGGCATGTCCACAACAGGTGGGAGAGGACGGAGCCAAGCTGGCTGCAGCCATCAGCCCTGTGGCCCAGTTCTGCCACTCACCGTCCTGCACTGGCTGGAGCTGCTCTGGCTCTTCAGGCCGTTGTGCTCCACGGGCTTGCTTTCTTTCCCCCCTGAAGACTTTGAAGAGGCCAAGAAATCTGCCCGCCATGCCTGAGTGTGGTGTTGAGGGCGCCTTCTAGAGAGATGGCTCAGAAGAGCTCCGAGTCAACAAGTCCTCGATGGTACGTGCAAAAGAGAAGCCTCGGGTAGGCCACAGGTCACCAAGTCCTGTGGTCTGGCCTCGAGGTCACCTCTAGGAATACCGCCTCGGAAAAGCTCCGGATCAGACGGGAATGAGTGTGCCTTGGGGGGGCTCCTCACGACACCGCTCTATCCCGTCCTGTCCCGTCGCCTGCTCCGAGCACTGTGGCCTGGCTGAGTCACCGCCAGCACCTATGTCGCCACGGGTCACAAAGGGTCCTTTGACACCCCGTCCCGTTCCATGCCACGGTGACCCCGCTGCTGCACCGTGTCACAAAGGGCCAATGCACACACTGCCACCTGCCCTGGGGCCACCCCCAGCCCAGCCAAAGTGGCCCAGGTTGGAAGGAATCCCTCACCCCAAGTGTCAAAGACAGCCCTGAGACAGCATCTTTCGGAGCGGCTCAAACCGTGGGCAAACGCTGCCCGGCTCTGCGGGCCCAGGGCAGCAGAAGGAGCCCCCAGGGCTGCCGACGCGGCCGCAGCGGGAAGGGCACGGGGCCTTGCACAGAAGCTGGCACGGCCTCCCTGGGACACGTCCCCATCCACTGGCCGTCCTAAACCCGCGGGTGTGACGCAGACGAGGAACGTGTGGGCCAGGGCACGGATGCTGCTCTGAGCCCTGGGGCCAGGGGAGCGCTGAAACCGGCAGGTGTGACGGAGCCCCCGCCCAAGCAGAGCTGCCGCCCCCCGAGCCCTGGCAGTGCTGGTGTCATCTCCTGCCCCAGAGACCTGTGCCCCGGGGTGCTTCTCTGCCACAGGGCAGCCAAAGCCAATGTGCGCTGGAGGCCGTGCTCCTTCCTACAGGGCATGTGGGCAGGAGCACCTGGAGCAAGTGCTGGCAACACTTGCTCTCTGTCAGAAGCTGTTACTTCATGCTGAAATTGTTTTCTACATGGAGTGATTTCCTGAAGCAAAAAATCACCCTGGCAGCAAAGGCAGAGAAGGATCTGGCATTTAAGAATCCTCAATTCAGGAAAGCTTTTCTTCCCATTACTCAAGTAGTTCCAAAAAGTTGCAAACTTCCTAAATTCATAGCAATGGCCTGAGAACCTGATAGATTTGGAAGTTTCCTTCCCACCTCAAAGCAGTAACACATTTGCCTTAAGGTCATCCACTGAATGTCACTTTACAAAGCATGAGACCACACAGAGGCAAAATAAAGGCCTTGCTTTGGTTTCAAACATTTTTCTAGGAAGGCATGATAAGAACCTAATTCTCTTAAAGAATAAAAGCTCTCCACGAATGAAAGTCCACTCAGTGTTACAAAAGCAGCCCAAACAAAGGAGTAGATTGCAAAAGGCCTAATCCTGCCCCTGCTACAGATATCTAAGTGGCCAAGAAAGCACAGCTCTCCCCTCCTCTTCTCTGCAGGAGAAGCAGGATGACTAAGAGAAAAAGTCCCAGCTATTCCTTCTGTCCTCCATAACCAAAGCTGTGCCATACCACAGGTGGTGCCTTCAAAGTGACTCCAGTTCCAGCCTAGACCTCTCCTCTTCCAGACGACTCCTTCCCCAACACGCCCAGCAACACCAACCCCAGCTCAACGCCCTGCCAAGACCCGCAGCTGTCCCCATCCCTCCGCAGAGCTTTCCCACCCCCTGGTTCCCTGCACGTGCCGTGGGATGGCACTCAGGAGGATGTGCTCCAAGGCCTTCCCTGGCAGCAAGCTCAGGCTGCCAGGCCTACGGTTCCTGGATCATCCTTCCCACCCACCCTTCCCGTGCTCAGCTGTTCCATTTGCACTCAGCTCGGACTTGTCCGCTTAAGCAGGGCTGCTGGTAAAGGATGGAGAGCAGCCTGGCAAGCTCCTTCTCCAGCTCCTTCTTTACTCTCAGGGGAGGTAGAACATGCCACAGGAAAGCAAGCAGTGCCAAAAGACTTGGGCCAGCATCAGGCACATTTAGGAACCAAACAAGGCCTTTGTTTGATGTAAGGAAGCACAGGCAATTGACAGAAGGAAAGAGTACTTAGCACAGATATCCAGAAGTACTTAGCACCAGTTAACATAAGAAAAACCTGGAAGGCTAACTTGGCAAGAGAGTGACTTGACAAAAAGCTTTAGACATAGCCTTGGGGAAGACCTAAGGGCGGCTACAGAATCAGCCCTGTGCAGGGAAGGGGTGAGGAAGATGAGCTGCTTTGGTGCGCTGAGACTCCTCCTGGCCAGCAGGTGGACATTAGCTTCAAGTCTAGGATTCTGATGCAATGTGCTTCTTTCTAAGCCCCTGCCTATGGAATCACCTCAGCAGTCTAAAGACGGAAGGTATTTTTGATAGAATTCCTACAGAAACCCACTGCAATTTGGACGTGGCAAAGAAACCTTGTGGTGGAGGTGCAGACCCCTAACCTCCTGCCAATCAAAGAGCTTTTGGTGGACAATGCATTTGTCTGCTGATTTCTTTGAATTGTAGAGACCTCTCAGGACTGCTCTATCCTGAGGGAACGCCCTTGGCCTTGACCTGTAGGCACCCGCGCAAGCTTCAAATCAGCTCCCTCAGCTTCCAGGACCTCTCTTGGCCGGCATCCTGACGGGGATGCAGGACTGCTGCGAGGCACTGCTGGGACCCGGCAGGACAGGACCGGCTGTCTCGTGTCCACGTAGCAGCACCCCCTGACACAGCCGGGGTCATCCCGAAAGCAGACAAGGCTCACGTGTCTGCAGAGAGGGGCAAGGAGCGCTGGGCTCCTCTCAGGGTGTCTCAGCTGAGCCTGCTCCTCAACACGCCCCCGTTTGAAGGCCTGCTAATGCCCAGCTGCCAGAAATGCCTGCCTTGTTCTCTCCAAGATGCACAGGGAGAGCCAGTGAGCAGGGCGCCTTGGGAGGCAAACCTTCCAAGCCTTTTCTGAGGCCACGGACACCCCAAGATCAGCCAAGACTCTCCATGCCGCCTGGCCCACACAGCCCAGCTCGGTGCTGGCCCTCTGGGCCGCAGCAGCTTCCAGCAAGCAAGAGGCAAATGCATATTGCCAAGAGTTGAAACACAGCAGACAGGTAAGATGTGAGAGGTGTGTGCGCGAAGGCCTTTGAATTCACAGCTCTCAAAGACAGCTTTGGGGCTGGCAGCTGGACAGAGATGCTCCTGCTCACACCTGTGTCCAAACGGGGGGGAACACACCCCGGTGCAGGTGTTGGCCTTGGTCTCCGCAGGTCCAGGTGGATTCCAAACCCGCTCTTCACAGCCTTCTCCCTTCCCTTGTCCATCTGCCAAGTGCAACAGGCCTCAAGGACTGAAAGGACCACAGAGAGCCAAAGGGGGACAGTTGCTCCGACAGCACCGGGAGCTCCTAGGAAAGCGCTTTCCTGCCGCAGCAAGCCCCTTTCCCCCAGAGGTGTTTCCCCAAATGTGTACCTTTCCTGGGGAACACCAACACACTCTTAAGAAACCCTGGCAAGGCTGAATTCCTTCTGGTCCTTTCTGGACGGGCGCTCCAGCTCTAGCTGGGATTTCCCCCAGTGTGATTCCAGGTGGAGGTTCACACACGCAGCCCCAGGCCCTCTACAAACACAAGCTGCCCGCTGCCTCTTCACCTGCCTCGACGCCTGCCTGCGCTCACAGCAGCAAAACCAGGCTCTTCCCGGCCAGAGACTAGAGCCCTGTTCCCGCAGGACGCTCCTGCCAGCACCTTCCAGGACTCTCCACTGTGCACACAGCACTTTTCATGCCCGCTCTCCACAGCCTTTGGAACACAGAGCACAACCTGGCTGGCGCTGCCATCAGCACACCCCAAACACAGGCGGAGGAAGGAGAAGCAGGGGCTGCTTTGTGGCCATGTCCAAGGGCGACTGGAAGGCTGCCCTCCCTCTGCTCTCACTTGCTTGGCTTTCTGACAGGCTCTGAGGCAGGGGCTGCGATTCCTCAGCTCTGGGGACCAGAACCACAGCCGGGATCCCGGCACTGCCTGACGGCGCTCGGGCCATTGGCTCGGTCACGCGTCCGAGTCTCGGCCACCGTGCTGCTGCTGCTTCACTTGCCCTAAGGCACACCCAAAGCTCCCTGTTAAGGCCTGATGGTCTCTGCTTCTGCCCTCTCCCTGACCCTGCGCAGGGATGGAGCACTGCTGTGCTTTCAGGAAGCCATTCTTGAAAGCTTCCAGCATTCCCAGCTCCTTTGCCCTCTGTAGATGCTTGCCATGGAATCTCTCACAGCTGGGTTCAGAGCATACTCAGGTTGGCTCTTCCAAAATCCAGGAGCTTCAGGCTGCTCAGTAGGACCTTAAACTCCACAGTGTTGTGGAACTGGACCTTCAGCACAGGCACCTTTCCAGCCTGACGGGGCCTTGCTCCTCTGTGTCTCTGCACAAAACACGGCGCGGAAGAGGATGGCAGCAGGGGCCTGTGTGTGCCAGGGCTCAGGTTTTTACGCCGCTTCAGCTCCACAGAGACGCAGGTAAAGTGAAGAAGCCAAAGTGTTTATTAATGGAAGGCGAAGCAAAGGGATGAGCTGGGAGGGAATAAGGGGGGATGGGCAGGGTCTGAGGGCTGGAGGGAGGGAGCTGTCAGCAGGGAGGGAGAAGGCAGGAGCTATGGGAGCTCCCCACAGGCTGAGCTGTGTCCGGCATCAGCCGTGCCTGGAGTGACACTGAGCGATGTTCTCTTCACTGGCTCCTGCTGCTGTTCTTGGGACACTGGTTCTCTGAATCCTGCAGATGGCCTTAGTTCTGCAGATCTTTGTCCAAAAATTGCTTGGATTTCCAAGTTAGTGGAGTATGGGCTGTCGTCTTTGCAGACAGGAGGTGCGCTGGGTTGTCGGTTTGATGGTTCCAATACAATATGTTTGGGACAGAGCCAATTAGAAATTATTTTAGCCAATTTATCATATGGCAATTTATTCATTACTTCTCGTGGAACTCCCCTTTTCAGTCCTAGCCACCACCGTTGCTGCCAGTTGGAAATTTGTTTTCCCTTTTCTGATTTTTCATTAGGAGAGGCAATGTGCCTGACTCCTCTGGGTTTTTCTTGTTTGTCCTCTGAGTACTTCACTGGTCCATATTTTCTACTGTAACTTATTAACTCCTCTGCTACCTCACTCCATGTCCAAAGTTTATGACTGCTGTTATATTGTGTGCTAGGAGTTGTAAAAGGTGAGGAGTCAGTGGAGTCAGTGGAACCAGTTTGATCTCTTGTATGGCCAAGAAATCTTTCAAGTCTATCTACCAGAGAGATAGATGCTCTTGTTTATTGAAGAAGAATTGCTGTTGGTTTTCGAGACTCTGGCAAACCTCGAATTGGGGGGGTCATGATCTCAGGTTTGACAGGCTGTTGCATTGGTGACTCATAGCCAGAGATTAATTTCCTTTCATGTATCATTTGCAAGCATGCAGCTTTGTGTATGTTTTCTAGGAGTTGGTCTGGAGTGCCGACTCTTGCCAGAGGGTCACCCCTCTCAAGGGGGTTTAACCCCCCTGCCCAGTAAGCTGCACGCTGTGTCAGGGACCATGGAGCACGTGTATTTCCTGTTGTTAAGAAAACTCCATGTCCCCAATAGCCACTTGCTTCTTGTTCACTTAATTGAATTTGGTCACCCCCAGTGAGTGAGACTCTAAAAACATACTCCGTCTCTGATTCACTTGGGAGGCGGGAGTATTCTTTCTTTAATTTAGCTAATTCAGTGGCCATGTATGGTATTTCTTTGGTGGTTATGTGGGGATCATGATCCTCTTCATTTATAGAATTATATTCTGTTTTGATGAGAGGTCTCAAGTTGGAGCAACAGTGTTCCCCACAATTTTACATGTGTTCTAATTCTTTCTGAGAGTATATTTGTTTAATGTTGTATGTCTCCTTTCTTTCTATTTCTGTGGGTGAATCTGCAGATTTTAAGTTTTTACTTCGCCCTTCTGCAAGGGAAGTCTGCAGCAAATAATTCTTTCTTTCCTGTTCTAATTGTGTTTGCAAAGCTTCTACCAAATTTAATAGGGATTCTATTACTGCTTTTTCTTCACTTACCCGTTTAAAACGGGTTTCTATGGCTGCCGAGAGACAGGCCCCCAAAACTGAGCAAAGAATGGTTTTATTTCTGCCCAGTTTATATCTAGCATCATGTTGTAAAGAATATATTCTAGTTACTATGTTTTCAAATTTAAACCAATTATTCTGTGCCCACCTTTCTCCATCTGGAGAAGGTCCGGTGCCATGTTTCGCTAACAAAGCATAAAATGCATTCTTATCTTTTTCACTCATTTTGTGAAGGGACCAAAACCACTCTCAGGGAGGTATTCTTAAAGTTACACCAAAAGCACAGCTACAACTGTGTTTCCCTTTGCTTCCCTGGAATGGGCGAGGAGACCAAAACTGCCTGGGAGGTTCACCTTAGTTACAAATAGTTGTCTCCTCAACTACACCAAGCAGCTCAAAACACACAAAAAAACCTAACTACAGTCCCATCTTTTGCACAATGAGATCTTTTTGTGAAATCCTGATGACAGGGAGTGCTATTTGCCTGGGTCTATAGAGTTTGTGGGAATTTTCCCTCGCCCCCCTTGCTTTCTAACAGCGCTCACCAAAGTGGCGTGCTAGGTGCGGCTGAGACGAGGGTCCTTCTCCTTTTACAAACTGTATAAAACCCGCAACCCCTCTGTCCATCAAGATCCTGTCCATGACGCCAATTTAATGTCAGGGTCCGCAAATATATGCGGGGAAGCTGATGGTTTGTTTTAAGGATCTCAAGGCGCAAAAGACACAGCAGGGGACAACTCAGTTTACTCAATCAAAAATGCACCTTTACTTAGTGCCAACAAATGCGATAGTGGAGATTTGAAGGGAAATAGAGGATAGCGAGAAAAGAGAAAGAGGAGGTGGGTTATAGCTACCAACGGAGAGACGAAATCCTCGTGGTCTGGCCTATAGATCCGTCTTCTTCTGTGGGGAGATCTCAAAGTCTGTGGTTAACTCAGGGGTCCTTATAGTCCTCTCCAAAGCCACAGGCAGTTGGCCAAACAGGTGGGGGAAATCATTACAGTGTGTTCGTTTTGAGAACTCAGAACAGGTCAGCCGTCAGCAGGTAGAGTGTCAACCAGTACAAGTCAGCAGGCGCAGTCTCTTCACCGTGACTTGCCCATTGTTTCTGCTCAGGTTCTGATGTTCCGATAGAAATGCGTACTGGGTTTTTTCCATCAAACACACCGGCAGGCAGCACTTGGTCAACATCCCACCTCAGCCAGGCCAGAACTCCTGTGCTGAGATTTTAAAGTCCCTTTTAGGGGTTTCAGTCTCTGTCCTTGACGATGGTCGTGAGGCAGATGAGGGATCTTTGGACTGTCTCTTACACATGGGGCCCTGCAGTGTCACAAGGGCCCTTTGCTTCCATGATGCCCTACAGTGTCACAACGGTGGCCTTGGTCCAATGGGGCCCCAAAGTGACACAATGGCCACTTGTTTCCATGAGACCTTGTAGGATCACAATGATCTCCTTGGCTCTGCAGTGTCACAATTGGACTCCTGGTTAAAGGGGACCCCAAAGTGTCACAATGGATCCTTGTTTCCATAAAGTCTCACTGTGTCACCATATTCTCATCAGTTCAATCAGGCCCCACAGTGTCCCAATGGTCTACTTGGCTCAGCAGTTTTGAAATGGCCTTGGTTCCATGAGGCCCTGCTGTGCCATACAGACCCTTGGTTACACAAGACCCCACAGTGCCACAAGGATCCCCTTTGCTTTCATAACACCCAAAAGTGTCATAATGGCCCCTTGGTTCTCGGAGGCCCCTCAATGTCACAATGGACCACTTGGTTTCCTTGGCCTCCCCTGTGTCACAAGGGTTCCTTTATTCCATGAGCCCTTGGAGTGCCACACCGCTCTCCTTGGTTCCATGAGGGCCTGAAGTGTCACAATGTCCCATTGCTTCTATGGGGCCCCAGAGTGTCACAATGGCCCCTTGGTTCCGCAGTATCGCAAAGGACACTTATGGTTCCTTGAGGCCCCAAAGTGTCACAGTGGCCCCTTGTTTCCATGGGGACCCCAGTGTCATAAGGGTCTCCTTGGTTCCACAGTGTGACAATGCACCCTTGGTTACAGGAAGCCCTGCAGTGTCACAATGGATATTTGCAAGGCTGGAACTGCTCTGGAGCCAGGCTGAGAGAGCTGGAGCTGTTCAGCCTGGGTGTGAGAAGGCTCCAGGGAGACATTGGAGTCCATTCCAGCACCTAAAGGGGCTTTGAGAGAGCTGGAGAGGGACTTTGAACAAAGTGACAGGAAAAGAGGGAATGGCCTTCAGAGTGACAGGACAACAGGGAATGGCCATAAGGGGAAGGAGGGCAGGTTTAGATAGTATATTGGGAAGAAATTCTCCCAGTGAGGATGGTGAGGCCCTGGCACAGGTTACCCAGAGAGGCTGCAGACTCCCCACCTCTGGCCGTGTTCCCTATACATCATTTTTGGTTACATATTGCAACCTAAGACACTCTGGCACCTTCCTTTCCCCATCAGCGGGGCACAGAGCCAAGGAACCCCAAGGGCATGGTGCAGGGGAGGTTGGCACGGGAGGGTGGAAGGGAAGAGGGTGCTTGCAGTGCTCCATTTCACTGAGATGAGAGCAAAGAAGGTCTCATTGCTCCCCTCACCCAGAGTTGTTCCAGATACATCCCTGAAGAGGTTATAGCTCTGTAAAGGAAGAGCAGGTTGTGAAGAGAGAAAAGATTTGAGACAGCTAAGATTTGAAACATCCAAGGAACCACAAATATGGTGTGTAGCAAATAGTTTGGCATGAAATCAATATTAAACGTCTGTTAATGACGTAGCATCTTGGCTGAAAAATCTCAGCAAGGGCTCCCATTGCAAGTCTAAAGCCTAACTGGTGTTTTTTGTTTGTTTCATGAATGTGCAGCCATCATGATAAAGTCAGACACCATAAAAAGAAGGCTTGCACACCAGATGTGTTTGCTTTATAAAGGATAGAGTACCTTCTCTCCCAGCAATGCACACATGTAATACCAGCTTGGATGCAGCAACAGGAGGCACTGGACCATTTAAATGTACAAATATCAGTCTGTAATGTCAGTGTTGCAGATGAGAAAGTACAATTTGGTGTCTTCTCTGTGTTGAGGGTTATCGTTATTACAGTGTGGGTGGTAGGGGGCTGCTGCATGTAGACATTTGTCCCTACAATCATTGTGCCTTTTAGACAATCTTCCTGTCACTTGACTGTTTCTAGGCTGTCTCTGTGCCGCTAAAAGGAGTTGGACTGTCGCAACACTCCTGCCTGCCACTGTCGAGCTCGTGGAGGAGAAGTGGCTTAAGTACTGCTGATGAGTGTTATCTGTAATTTACCAAGAAAAGCAGAAATTTTCAGGGTTAAAATTCTGCCCTCTCATATCTTTTCTGGGTGCTATTTTATTTTTAATATACTCTTACAAGGTAGCTTTGAAGTCGTTTCACATAAAAGAGCCTCCAGCCGTACATCCTACAAAACGCACGTAGACCTCATTTAATCATTCTTTTTATTCCTCTGACTCGAGTGTGATCTCTGATCCACTCTCACTGATGGAGCTGGCACTTTATCTTCATCCAAATTTATTCTTGATCTAATTCAACAGAACACACAGCAGAACAGATTTCCAAAGTGAAATAACAGCCAGTTAAATATTGTTTAAGCCTACCACATACAGAGGCAACAATTTCAGTTTCTTCAGAATTATGTTACATCTTCAACAAACACGATTATTCTTCCTCCTCCTCTTTAAGACCCCATCTAAGTCACAGCATGCCCACTGTAGGCCAGACGTATTTTTATGTGATCATTGCTACACCTTTTCTGTTGGAGTGATTTTTTTTTCATCAGCAGGTTGTGGGATGGGTTTTGTTTTTTTCAAGCAGAAGGTGGGATGGTTCTGGTTGGAACATGAGCTCCTGAGTGGGGAACTTCACCAGCTCAGTAACAATGAAATTTAGCATTTTGGATCCCGTGGTTCCCAGACCACAGAATTCCCAGGTCATGTGTATTCCTGCACTTGTTTTCATCTGAATGAAGTGCAGAGATCAGCAGAAATGCATTTATTGCTCACTTTCATAGAAATACTACTCAGCCTGCAGAAGGAAAATGCTTTGAAATTTATTACTGTCCTGAAATTTTGGGTCAGGTGGGAATTGTTAGAATTGTTACCTTTTCCCATCTACCTCTGTATGAATAGAACTGTAGGTCAGCTAAAGTGCAATTGGATTTAAAAGCTGGGATGTCTTTTTCTCATTAGACAGTAGATGAAGTAGCAAAAAGGTCTCCATTGCACTGATTCATCTGTGTGAAATAACTTCGCAAGAAACTTTTTTATTTAAGTGTCCCTTTCCTTTCTTCAATAAGCAGCTTCCTAGAAAGTAAAAGAAAAACATTATTAAAGCAAAGTGTGTCCTGGATCAATCAAAAATTATTCTTTGTCATCTAGGTGGTATTTCTTGATGTGGTTTTTGCTAGAAAAGGCACTTCGGAAAAGGAAAAGGATCCCCACCAAATCTTAGCCGTGCAATAATACCTTGTTCAATTATCCTAACATTTTTGTTCCCAGACTTAGAAAATGATAAAAGTATAATAGATATCTTCATTTTATAAGGATATTCTGTATGAGGTGCCCGTCAAAGCAAAATCACATACAAACCTGGAGTACTCTGGCCTTCAACCTTTGATTTAGTACAAAGGAGAGAATCACAAATGGTCACAGACTTCATAAGTTAGCAGCAGCGGTGCTGTCACAATTGTGCCATGACTATGACATGTCATTTCCTCACCGTGATTAACTGTGCTTTACCAGAAACCCATTTTTCAGTAGAACAAAACGGGAGAATTAAGTTTCCTTTCTGTTTCACTTTGTCCATTGTGACCATAGACTTCAGCCCGTCTGATCCAAATTGGTTAAATGTTAGAGCAATTTGGCCTCTTTTCAGCTCTAGTCTTTGCTTCCAGCACCTGAAGATGGTGAACTCTGTCTTTCTAAAGGGTAAACTCCTTTTTATTTTCTGTTATGTAAGCTAATTTGTGAGGGGTTCTCATAATGTCATGTCTGCAAGGAGATGGCAACGAGTGTCTTAAAGTTCAGGCCAAACACGGGCATTTGCTGTTCGTGCTGTAGGATTAATTAGCACTAACTTAGCTCTTTTCCAAATGTCCACAATCTACAATTCAGAAAACCGAAAGTCTCATCTACAAGTGATCTGAGACCTTAGACAAATTCCACCAGAAGTGTATTTAGACCAGACATTGGGATTCCTCTGATGAATCTCTGGCTGTTCCATTGATTCATTATTTTTTTACTTAGCTTCAATTCTTTCTCCATTAGTGGCTGTCATATTGCTTACATTTTTATGAGGGCATGACACCTAATTATTACATTTGGCAAACTCTGACATAGCCAAATGCTTTTTAATAAATAATAAGGTGTTACTGAATGAAAGCAACTCGTATTTTCACCTCTGTTCTCCCTGTGCTGTGTTGCAACCTCGACTCAGAGATAACCAGACCAACCAAATCCAACACAAGTAAACTTAAACGAGATCCCGAGACCCAGTTCCTTTTCAGGATAATGAGATGATAATTTATGCATAAAGAAGCATTTAATGAAATTATTAATTCTGTTTCACCCAGCTCTGAAGGATGGGGGATCAAGCACAGCTCACTAAGGTTTGTTGCAGCATTACTTGGGCAATTTAGATGTGATTCCACCTGTGCCATAAGTTATGATCAACTTTGATTCCCCACATTGCACTCGAGGGATTCCTGTGCTGGGTTAATTTCCACAAGGGCTTTCTGATTTGGTTTGGTTTCTTTCTTTAATTTGCTAATGTGTCTGTTCTCTGGACGTCCATCTGATTATATTTGCTCAGATAACCTGTTCATCATGGGAACCAGTGATTTTTCTTTTCATAACTTGGTTATCTTTGAGCACTTCATCACAAAAAGTTTTTCCTCAGTGACAGATCAACATAATTTTGAACCATGTCTTGCTCAGTTTTTGCCAAGCGTGGTTCAAGATTGCCTCAGTATATTCTTGGTCTATCCAAAAATTGTTCATCAGAGGCTGCCAACTTTCTCAGGGTCCCTGAAATTTCAAGTTGGGTAACAGCGAAAGAACATACCTGTGCCCACAATGCTTTTGGAATCTCTTTTCACTTACATCCAATATTCATGGTAGTTCTCAAATAAGTTGGTTTAAAATAATTTGATTCTCTTCAGGCTGAAACAGTACAGGAAGAATTGATTTCAAATGTTGTGCGGGGTTGTTTTTTTTTTTTTTTTTTTTTTTTAATTAAGGTTCCTAGAATCACAGGGCAAATGAAATGCTGCAAAGACATATTCTGCCTTGGCCAAAAGGAAGAATGTTTTCAAGATCATGGGCATAGATGGGTTTGCCATTCTCCAACACATAAGGGGAAAAAACATCCAACAAAACAACAGTATCTTATTTTTTTTATGGTTAGATCATGCCAGAGACTTGTGAGCCAGCATTCCCAATCCCAGTATCAATTTGTCCACGGCTGTGAGTGCTGCCCTGACAGGGAACACAGGTGTGCTCTCCTGTGGTGCAGCCAGCACCAGGGCTCAGGGCAGTGCTGGTGGCTGCAGGTGATGCCTTAAGATTTCAGCTTTTATATTTTTCATTTATTTGCAATCCTGCAGTTCTTTAGTGTATAACTCTAAACTCCACACACAGAGTGAGCTGCTGCTTCCCCATTTTGCTCTGACACAACAATTCCTCCCCAGGCCTGGGGATCAAGGGCACCTCACTGCCTCAGGACTGTGAGATGGAAACAAAAGTGAGTTGGGAGGAGCAAACTTGAGGTAAATTGCTTCATTAGCTGAAGCTGTAATTGCAAGATTAACCCCCAATATGCAAATGGACCAAACTTATACAAGTGTGAAAACGCATGACCTGTGGTCATTTTTGGGTGCAGCCCTTGGGGGGCTTTGTCTGCCCAAACTGTACCTGAAGCCCCTCCAAAAAATATATTTATTATAAAATTAAAGAACAAAAATAAATATATTTTTATTCCCTTAACTCTGTTTGGCCTCTGTTTTTAGGTAGCCCCAAAACAGCACCACAGGAGCCATCCCTGCCATGCCAGGTGGATCCCTTGGAGCTCCTGGTGAGGGATAGTCTCCTATTTGTGTGCTCACAGCTCCCTGTGCTGGTGCTCTCTGCTCTTTTCTGTGCCACTGGGCAGCAGAGGGAAGATCTGGCTCTGATCAGGAAAGAGGAGTGGGCCAGGGCACAGCAGCTCTGCCTGGCAGCAACTCAGCACTCATCTCAACCCTCCAATCATTTGGGATCTACCCTCTGCCTATATATTACTGCTGATTATATCTTAATGAATGGCAGTTGTCATGCACAGGGTAGCGAACACATTAATTAAATTCTTGGTAATTTTCATGACTCTGGGCCTGCAATGATAAAATACTGCTACCTTAGTTATTTCTCCTTAATTGCCCCTGGCTTCCAGGTGAGTCCACAGTGGATTTACTGCACATGTGCATTTGCAAGCAGTGGCAGGGGTTACAGGAGCTGGGTGAAACAAGTAAACTGTAACACATGCAAAAAAAGTTTTAAAATTTCAAACAGAAATAGGTAACTTTAAGGGACTCCTCTTTTTTTTGAAAGCACCAATCACAGTGGTGGTTAAATACACACCAGATCTGTGCTTTCAGACAGTTCAGATGTAATTTTACCAGCCCTTTGAGAATTAATTTTGTGCCTTTCCATCTATTCCATGTGTAATCTATACATTCTCACTATGAAAATATTAGTTGGTGGGGTTTTTTTGGTTTTTTTGTGTTTTTTTTTTTTTTCTGGTTCACATCTTGCTAAATATTTTATGCCAGTAGCTTGCACTGAAAACAAAAAACTGCAACACTGAGGAGAAAAAGAAGAAAAAGCTACTCCTGCTCTCTCTGTTCCAATGTGGAGAATAAAGGAGGAGACTTAATCAAATGGATACATCCTTTGGTGTACGTAACAGCCTGGCACTGGTATGAGTTCTCTTCTGAGCTTTGTAAATGAAAGTCAGGAGTTCAGTGGAGTATTGTAAACTGCATCAGCTGGGGATTTATAAAGGGAATATATGGCCAAAGGATTCTCCTTCAGGGCTTCAGCTGCTCAGGAAATGGGCAGCCTCATGGAATACAGATAGAGGCATAGAAATATTCAGAAACTCCCAAGTTTTGTTAAAATGGAAAAGGGAAATACTTCAAGGGTAAGTTGAACTGTGGTTTTTTACTGGATATTTCAGGAAGAATGGAATGTAATAACAAAATAAGCTCTTATAATGATGACTATTAGAAAAGTGCGGATCAAATGGTTAAGCTGTTCTGCCATTGTTTACAAATCTCTGGCCTTCTTTTTTATTATCTGAATAATACCTCTGCAATCCTGTAACTCAGGAATAAATCCCTGCCCATGGTAAGAAAGCTGAGGAAATCTCATTGTTTAGAACATTTTTTAATTAGTTTGGATGAAGGGGGGAAAAGCCAATTCAGGCAAAACAAGAATAGTTCTCAGCAGAACTTGTTCTGTGTTTCCTTTCACCTGACTTAAACCAGAAGCAGATTTTGAAAATAAGCT
>NW_027094633.1:0-68726 GCF_029207755.1 Chamaea fasciata
GGGATGTTTTGGGGTGTTTTAGGGTGATTTGAAGGGGTCTCGGGGTGATTTAGGGATGTTTTGGGGTGTTTTAGGGTGATTTGAAGGGGTCTCGGGGTGATTTAGGGATGTTTTGGGGTGTTTTGGGGTGATTTGAAGGGGTTTCGGGGTGATTTAGGGATGTTTTGGGGTGTTTTAGGGTGATTTGAAGGGGTCTCGGGGTGATTTAGGGATGTTTTGGGGTGATTTGAAGGGGTTTCGGGGTGATTTAGGGATGTTTTGGGGTGATTTAGGGATGTTTTGGGGTGTTTTAGGGTGATTTGAAGGGGTTTCGGGGTGATTTAGGGATGTTTTGGGGTGATTTAGGGATGTTTTGGGGTGTTTTAGGGTGATTTGAAGGGGTCTCGGGGTGATTTAGGGATGTTTTGGGGTGATTTGAAGGGGTTTCGGGGTGATTTAGGGATGTTTTGGGGTGATTTAGGGATGTTTTGGGGTGTTTTAGGGTGATTTGAAGGGGTTTCGGGGTGATTTAGGGATGTTTTGGGGTGTTTTGGGGTGATTTGAAGGGGTCTCGGGGTGATTTAGGGATGTTTTGGGGTGTTTTGGGGTGATTTGAAGGGGTTTCGGGGTGATTTAGGGATGTTTTGGGGTGTTTTAGGGTGATTTGAAGGGGTCTCGGGGTGATTTAGGGATGTTTTGGGGTGTTTTGGGGTGATTTGAAGGGGTCTCGGGGTGATTTAGGGATGTTTTGGGGTGTTTTAGGGTGATTTGAAGGGGTTTCGGGGTGATTTAGGGATGTTTCGGGGTGATTTGAAGGGGTCTCGGGGTGATTTAGGGATGTTTTGGGGTGTTTTGGGGTGATTTGAAGGGGTCTCGGGGTGATTTAGGGATGTTTTGGGGGTGCGCGGGGGGCTCTCACCATTTGCAGCCTCGCAGGAAATTCTCGGGGCGCTGCGCGAATTCCTCCCGCGCCCCCCAAACCTCGTAGGGGGGGCGGCCCAGCTCGTACGGGGGGAACCTGCAGAGAGAGGGGGGGGGGGGCGTCAGCGACCCCCTCCCCAAAATGAAAAAAACCCCAAAAAAACCCTCTCGGAGAGCCAAAGAACCCCCCTCCCCCCCAAAAAAAATAAAATCCCCCCCAAAAAACTCACTCGATGGGCGGGGCCGAGTCCTGAGGGGGCGCGGGGACCCCCGGAGCGGCCGCGGGGGGAGGGGCGGGCTCCGAGCCCCCCCCGAACCCCCCAAAATCGTCCTCAAAAAACCCAAAATCTTCCCAAACCCTCCCCCCGCTCCCGCCACAGGGATCGCCGCCCGCGGCCTCCGCCATGACGCGGCGAGGTCACGCCCCCCTCGGCGTCCGCGCGCTTTTCTCGGCCACGCCTCTACGTCCATATATGGAGAGAGGCGCGTTGCTGTTGGCTCCTCCCCCCCTGTGGGCGGGGTCTCGGCGTTTCCCGCCAAGAGGGGACTGGCGCGGTTCGGGATCCTGGAGCGGGATCCCAAAATCGGACCCAAAAGGGGTTGGATGGAGCTGGGGGACCCCAAAATGTCACCTGAGGGGGTCCAGGGCTCCGGGGGACCCCAAAATGTCACCTGAGGGGGTCCAGGGCCCCGGGGGACCCCAAAATGTCACCTGAGGGTTTGGGGGTGCCTAAAGGGGGTCCCCGGAGTGGCTGTGGAGCAACCAATGGGCCGCCATGACCCAACCATGGTCACCGTGACTTAACCATGACCGTTGTCACCCAACCATGGCCGCCATGACCTAACTATGGCCACCACCACCCAACCATGGCCACCGTGACCCAACCGTGGTCACCACAACCCAACTACAGCCATCACAACCCAACCACGGCCACCACCACCCAACCACGATCGCTATGACCCAACCATGATCACCACGACCCAACCATGGCCACCATGACCACCATGACCCAACCATGGCCACCATGACCCAACCACGGCCACCATGACCTAACTATGGCCACCGTGACTTAACCATGATCACCATGACCCAACCATGGCCGCCATGACCTAACTATGGCCACCACCACCCAACCCTGGCCACCGTGACCCAACCATGGCCACCATGACCCAACCATGACCACCATGACCCAACCATGGCCACCACAACCCAACTACAGCCACCACCACCCAACCACGATCGCTATGACCCAACCATGATCACCACGACCCAACCACGGCCACCACAACCCAACCATGGCCACCGTGACCCAACCATGGTCACCGTGACCCAACCATGGCCACCGTGACCCAACCACGGCCACCATGATGTTCCACCACAACCCAACCATGGCCACCATGATGTTCCACCACAACCCAACCACGGCCACCATGATGTTCCACCACAACCCAACCATGGCCACCATGATGTTCCACCACAGCCCAACCACGGCCACCATGATGTTCCCCCACATCCCCCTCAAGGTCCCCAGGGCCACCACACCCCGGGGGGATCTCAGAGGGGAGTCCCAGCAGGGTGGGGCCACCGCAGGTGCCCAGGTGTGTCCAGGTGTCCCCAAGTGAGGGGGTTTGGGGTGTCCCCCTCCCCCCCAAAAAGAGCCGCAGGTGAAAACCAGTAAAACTTTTATTAATTTCCCCCAAAATTCCAAATCCCCCGAAATTCGCTTCCCCTCCTCCCCCCCCTCAACAACCCCCGAAAGTGAAAACAGCAAAATAAAGGGGGTGGGGGAGGGGCAAATGACCCGCCCCCCCCCGAACCCCCAAAACCGCCACCGAACACCCCCCAGCCCCGCCCCCACCCCCCGTCCCCATTAATTAACAATTCCCATAAATTACAGCCCCCCCCCACCTGCCCCTCCCCCACCCCAACTGGGGGTTGCCCCCTCTGAACTTGGGGGTCCAGTTGGATTATGGGATTCCCCCTCTGAACTCGGGGGTCTCTCCAACTTTGGGGGTGACCCCAATTTAGGGGACACCCCAGACTGAGCCGCCACCACCTTCTGGTGTCACCTCCCGACTTGGGGGGTCACCCCAACAGTCGGTGGGGACTTTGGGGGGCGACAACCTGTCCCCACTGGAATTTGGGGGTGACAACCCCAACCCCGTTTCAGTTTGGGGGGTGACGACCCCGTCACCATTGGGGTCACCCCCAAGAAGACCTGTGGGGTGACAACCCCGTTCCCATAGAAATCCGGGTGTCACCCCCACGGCCTGTGGGGTTTTCGGGGGTGACAAAAACCCCGCGCCCCATTGAAACTTGGGGGTCACCCCCAGAGCCTGGAGAGGTTTTGGGGGGGTGACCCCGTATGGACGTGGGGGTTTGGGGGGTGACAACCACCACACCCCCAAAAGAATTTTGGGGTCACCCCCACAGCCTGCGAGGGTTCAGGGGGGTGACAGCCCCGACCCCACACCCATGTGGGGGTCACCCCCACGGCCTGGGGGGTTTGGGGGGTGACGACAACCGCGTCCCCACATCGATGTGGGGTTTTTGTGGGGTGTGACAACAACCCCGACCCCACAGATCCCACATCGATGTGGTGGTCACCCCCACGGCCTGAGGGGTTTTTTTTTGGGGGGGAGGGTGACAACAACCCCATGCCCACATCGATGTGGGGGTCACGCCCACGGGCTGGGGGGTGTTGGCGGGGTGACCCCCTCGCCCCCCCAGTCCCCGCGGGCGGCTCAGTTGTCGTCGTCGCTGTCGTCGGGGCTGATGGCCGGGCTGGTGAGGCTGTAGGTGGGCGACGTGGGGCTGTAGCCGGGTGACGTGGGGCTGTAGGTGGAGCCCTTGGGTGACGTGGGGCTGTAGGTGGGCGAGGTGGGGCTGTACTTGGGCGAGGTGGGGCTGTAGGTGGGCGAGGTGGGGCTGTACTTGGGCGAGGTCGGGGTGTAGACGGGCGAGGTGGGGCTGTAGGTGGGCGAGGTGGGGCTGTACTTGGGCGTGGTGGGGCTGTAGGTGGGCGAGGTGGGGCTGTACTTGGGGGACGTGGGGCTGTACTTGGGCGAGGTGGGGCTGTACTTGGGCGACGTCGGGGTGTACTCGGGGGAGCTGGGGCTGTAGCTGGGGCTGGTCGGGGTGTACTTGGGGGACGTGGGGCTGTAGCTGGGGCTGCTGGGGCTGTAGCTGGGGCTGCTGGGGGTGTAGGTGGGCGACTGCGGGGTGTAGCGGGGGCTGGACGGGCTGTAACTGGGCGAGGTGGGGCTGTAACTGGGCGAGGTGGGGCTGTAACTGGGAGAGGTGGGGCTGTAGTTGGGCGAGGTCGGGGTGTAGTTGGGGCTGGTGGGGCTGTAACTGGGAGACGTGGGGCTGTAACTGGGAGAGGTCGGGGTGTAGTTGGGGCTGGTGGGGCTGTAGTTGGGAGAGGTGGGGCTGTAGCTCGGGGAGGTCGGGCTGTAACTGGGCGAGGTGGGGCTGTAACTGGGGGAAGTGGGGCTGTAACTGGGAGAGGTGGGGCTGTAGCTCGGCGAGGTGGGGCTGTAACTGGGCGAGGTCGGGCTGTAACTGGGAGAGGTGGGGCTGTAACTGGGCGAGGTCGGGCTGTAACTGGGAGAGGTGGGGCTGTAGCTGGGGGAGGTGGGGCTGTAGCTCGGCGAGGTCGGGCTGTAGCTGGGCGAGGTGGGGCTGTAACTGGGCGAGGTGGGGCTGTAACTGGGCGAGGTCGGGCTGTAGCTGGGCGAGGTGGGGCTGTAGTTGGGCGAGGTGGGGCTGTAGCTGGGCGAGGTGGGGCTGTAGCTGGGGGAAGTGGGGCTGTAGCTGGGGCTCTGCGGGGTGTAGCCGCCCGGTGACCGCGGCTCGTAGGCGGGGGACGTCGGGCTGTAGCTGGGGGACATGGCCCCACCTGCGGAGAGGACACACGGACGTCACCAGGGGGTCGGGAGGGTGTTGGGGGAGCTCAGTTGGGTGTCGTGGGGCTGTTGGAGACACCCTGGAGCCCTCTGGGGTGGTGTCGGGGTGTCGTGGGGCTCAGTGACAGTGTTATTGGGCCGGGTTGGGGTGTCTCAGGGTGTTGTTCGGGCCCACAGGGTGTTGTTGGTTATCTTGGGGTGTTACAGGTTGGTCGGGGTGTTTCAGCCTCTTTTAGGGTGCAGTTAAGTGTGTTTTAAAGGTGTCTGGGGTTATTTGGGGTTGTTCCAGGAATATTTTAGAGTGTTCCAGGGTGTTGTTTAGGGTTACAGGGTGTTTCGGGTTATTTCAGGCTGTTCCAGGGTGTTGTTTAGGGTTACAGGGTGTTCTGGGTTATTTCAGGGTGTTTCAGGGTGTTGTTTCGGGTTCCAGGGTGTTTTTCGGGTGTTTCGGGTTATTTCAGGGTGTTCCAGGGTGTTTTTCGGGTGTTCTGGGTTATTTCAGGGTGTTTCAGGGCGTTGTTTCGGGTTCCAGGGTGTTTTTCGGGTGTTCTGGGTTATTTCAGGGTGTTTCAGGGTGTTGTTTCGGGTTCCAGGGTGTTTTTTCGGGTGTTTTGGGTTGTTTCAGGGTGTTCCAGGGTGTTTTTCGGGTGTTTCGGGTTATTTCGGGGTGTTTTTGGGGCTGTACTCACCGGGAGAAGGGATGTAGGGGCTGGAGGGTCCGGGTGACCCCGGCGAGCCGGGCGTGGGCGACCAGGCCGGGGAGTAACCGGGGCTGAAGCCGGAGGCGTCGGAGGCGGCGCTGGGAGAGAAGCCGGCCCCTCCCGGGGTCATCCCGCTGCCTGTGGGGGAAACGGGGGCTCAGGGGGATCCCAAATCCAACCCAGGACCCCCCAAAACCCCACCCCAGAACACCCCACACCGCCCCCAGGACACGGAACCGACCCCCCAAACACACCCCCCACCCCAGAACCTTCTAACCCACCTCAGAGCTCCCCCCGCCCCAAAACCACCCCGATTCACCCCCCAGCGTAGCCCAGGACAGCCCGAATTCCCCATTTTACACCCCAAACCCCCTCCCAGTCCCTCCCAGTGCCCCCCAGACTCACCCACGCTGGGGGACCAGGCGCCGTAGGCCGGGGTGGCGCCCTGGTTCCAGGGGGTCATGGCCGGGGACATCCCCCCCATGGGGCTGGGGGCCGAGCCGAAGAACATCCCGGTGGCTGTGGGGACAGAGGGGTCAGGGGCACCCCAAAAATCGGGGGGGGATGTCAACATCTGGGGCACCCCAAAATCCGGGGGACGTCAACAGCTGGGGGACACCACGTGACCGGGGCTGGGACACGTTGGTGGCCACGGTGACATTGGGGGCGGGGGGGGTTTGTGTCACCACCCCTGGGGTGTCCCCAACTCCTCCCTCATGGACTCCAGTGCCAGAGGAACCCCAAAATCAGAGGGGAACCCCAAAATCCCAGGTGTGTCCCCATCTTCCCGAGAGGACCCAGGTGACCAGGACATGGTGACAGTGGTGGCCACGGTGATGTTGGGGGTCTCCGTGGGTGTCCCCAACTCCCCCCTTGGAGGACCCACACGTTCCAGTCATGGCGGATCCCAAAATCTGTGCGAACCCCAAAACCTGGAGCTGTCCCCTCTCGCCGTGGGACACCCAAAACCACGATGACCTCGAAGGTCTTTGTGTCACCACCCGTGGGGTGTCCCCAGCTCCTCCTGAGGGAGCCAGGCCACCATTCCCAAGGGCTGTCCCTGTTTACCCAGGCTGTCCCCGTGTTCCCGGGGCTGTCCCCGTGTTCCCGGGGCTGTCCCCATGTTCCCAGGGCTGTCCCCGTGTTCCCGGGGCTGTCCCCGTGTTCCCGGCTGTTTCCCACGGCTGTCCCCGTGTTCCCGGGTGTTTTCCTGGGGCTGTCCCCATGTTCCCGGGGCTGTCCCCGTGTTCCCGGGGCTGTCCCCGTGTTCCCGGGGCTGTCCCCGTGTTCCCGGCTGTTTCCTGGGGCTGTCCCCATGTTCCCGGGGCTGTCCCCGGGTGTTTTCCCGGGGCTGTCCCCGTGTTCCCGGGGCTGTCCCCGTGCTCCCGGCTGTTTCCCGCGGCTGTCCCCGCGTTCCCGGGGCCGTCCCCGTGCTCCCGGCTGTTTCCCGCGGCTGTCCCCGGGGGCTCTGGGGACTCACGGCCGCCGACGCCGAGCCCGGGCAGGGCGCTGGGGATCTCCATGCCGTGTTTGCATTTCTCGGCGTCCAGCAGCAGGTCGAAGCAGCCGGTGCCGGCCGGCGCCAGCTGGCCCAGCATGATGTTCTCGGACACGCCCTTCATGGGGTCGCTCTCGCCGTGGGCAGCTGCCTCCATCAGGACGTCCACCTGACAGGAGGGACACCCCGAAATCAGCCCCGAACCCCTAAATCCATCAAAACCCTTCAGAACCCTCGAAAACCTTCCCCAAGATGCTCCGTTTGCGGCCCCAAATCCACTCTCCCACCCCAAATCCCACCCCATCTCCTCCAAGGAGCGCTTCACGAGGGGCCCGGTGTCCTGGCGGTTGACGCCGTGACAGGTGACACCCATGAGGTGTCCCCTTGATGTCACACTCCATAAAACCACCCCCGAACTCCAAACCTCAAACCCCAAAGCCCAAATCCCACCCCAAAGCCCAAATCCCGCCCCAGTTCCCGTTCCCGCACCGTCTCCTCGAAGGAACACTTCATGAGGGGCCCGGTGTCCTGGCGGTTGACGCCGTGCCGGGTGATGGCCATCAGGTGTCCCCTGGAGGTCATGGTGTCGCACAGCAGCGCCAGGTGCCGGTAGTTGACGTAGGAGCCGTCGAAGGAGATGACGTGGTAGAGCTCCCGCTCCAGCGCCTTCCGCACGGCCTCGATCCCCAGCACCTGCCCGGGGCGTGCCGCAGGTGAGGGGCTGGGAGTTCCCCAAAATCCAGGGGTGGGGATTCCCCCAAAACCCAAGAGTTTGGGAATCCCTGAGATCCACAGGGTTGGGAAGGGGCTGGTGGAGATCTCCACCGTGAGAACCCAGGTGTGTCCCTCACCCCCAGGTGTGTCCCTCTCCCCCAGGTGTGTCCCCAGGTGCGTCCCCAGCCCAGGTGACTCACGGTGAAGATCTCCACGATGTCGTTGGACGTGGTCCTCACGGGGTCCACGTCCTTCTCGCTCAGGACCCTCATGAGGCTGACGCCGTCCGTCTCCAGGATCCACTCCTGCAGCGCCTTGAACTCCCCATCCTCCGTGATGATGATCTTCTTCTTGTTGTCCGTCTGCGGCAGGTGCATGTACACCTGGCCAGGTGGGGACAGGGGGTCACCACGGGGTCCCCAGGGGTGTCCTGAACCTTCTAAAGGTCTCTTAGAACCTCCTGGAGAGCTCCAGGTGCTCCTCAGGACCCCCAGAGAACCTGGTGGTACTCCAAGACCTTCTCAGGTGCGTGTACACCTGGCCAGGTGGGGACAGGGGTCACCACGGGGTCACCAAAGGTGTCCCAGAGCTTCTAAAGGTCTCTGAGAACCAAAAGTCTCCATGGAGGGCTGCAGGTGCTCCTCAGGATCTACCTGGAGATCTGGAGCCCTTCAGAGCACCCAGGTGATCCAGGGACCTTCTCAGGTGCCCCCAGGGACCATCTTGGACCTTCTAAAGGTCTCCTGGAACTTTCCAAAGGTCACCATGGAGCTCTCCAGGTGTTCCTGAGGACCTGCTGGACCTCTCCAGGTGTCCCTGGGGACCTCCTGGACCCCTCCAGGTGCCCCTGGGGACCTCCTGGACCCCTCCAGGTGTCCCTGAGGACCTCCTGGACCCCTCCAGGTGCCCCTGGGGACCTCCTGGACCCCTCCAGGTGCCCCTGGGGACCTCCTGGACCCCTCCAGGTGTCCCTGAGGACCTCCTGGACCCCTCCAGGTGCCCCTGGGGACCTCCTGGACCCCTCCAGGTGTCCCTGGGGACCTCCAGGACCCCTCCAGGTGTCCCTGGGGACTTCCTGGACCCCTCCAGGTGTCCCCAAGGCCCCACCCAGGTGTCCCTGGGGACCTCCTGGACCCCTCCAGGTGTCCCTGAGGACCTCCTGGACCCCTCCAGGTGTCCCCAAGGCCCCGCCCAGGTGCCCCTGGGGACCTCCTGGACCCCTCCAGGTGCCCCTGGACACCTCCTGGACCCCTCCAGGTGCCCCTGGACACCTCCTGGACCCCTCCAGGTGTCCCTGGGGACCTCCAGGACCCCTCCAGGTGTCCCTGGGGACCTCCTGGACCTCTCCAGGTGTCCCCAAGGCCCCGCCCAGGTGTCCCCACCTTGCTGATCTGCTCGATGCCCTGCAGGGTCATGTCGGTCAGCATGTTGGACTCGATGCAGCGCAGGAAGACGTCGTCGTCCATCTTGTCCACCACCTCCTCCTCCTGGAAGGTGGACACGGGGCAGGTGAGGCCCAGGCCACCTCGGGTGTCCCCTCAGGTGTGCCCTCAGGTGTGCCCTGGCACCTCCTGCATCTTGTTCTCGTCGCTGTTCATGATGCGGATGCGCAGCACCAGCTTCTCGGCGTTGTCGTCGTTGAAGATGCAGTTGAGGTCGTCGCCGAAGCCTGGCCGGGGTGGGGACAGGGTGAGCCCCCAGCTGACGGCACCCAAGGGACCCTCGGGGTCGGGTGGGAAGGGTCACAGATCCGCCAGGAGCTCCCGGAGCTCGCCAGGCTCATCCCAAAAGCTTCTCAGGTGACTTCAAAACTCAGCCAGGTCACCACAAACCATCTCGAGGTCCCACCCCCCGAACCCTCTGCAGATCACCTCGAACCCTCTCAGGGCAACCCAAAGATCCTCCAAGCCCACCCAGCATCCCCCCAAAAGCTCCTGAGGTGCCTTCAAACCCTCCCCAGATCCCCCAAACACACTCCAAACCCTCCTCAGATCCCCCAAACCCCTCCAGGTGCCCTCAAACCCCCTCCAGGTGCCCTCAAACCCCCTCCAGGTGCCATCAAACCCCCTCCAGGTGCCCTCAAACCCCCTCCAGGTGCCCTCAAACCACCTCAAACCACCTTTAGGTCCCTCAAACCCACCCCAAACCACCCCAAGCCCCCTCCAAGGCCTCCCCCGTGCCCCTCCCCAGCCGGGCCGGCGCACCGGCGTTGATCTTCTCGGCGATCTGCTCCATGGTGAGCTTGCGGTCCGTCATGTGCTTGCGGTCGAGCTCGACGCGCAGCAGCCAGGGCGAGATGCGGCTCACGTCGAAGTCGGGCATCTCGTAGTAGACGTTGACCCACTCCTGGTCCTCGGCCACCACCGTGCTCTGCGGGTTGGGGTCGTAGTAGATGGCCGTGTTGGCCGTCACCTTGCGCAGCGTGGTGTGCTCCAGGCGGCACAGGATGTCCTGGGGGGACAGGGGGACGCTCAGGGGACACTCGGGGGACACTGGGGACAGTCAGGGGACATCGGGGACAGTCAGGGGACATTGGGGACATTGGGGACACACAGACACTCAGTGGACATGGGGACATTTCAGACACTGGGGACATTGGGGACACTCAGGGGACACTGGGGACACTCAGGGGACACTCAGGGGACATTGGGGACATTGGGGACACTCAGGGGACACTCAGGGGACACTCAGGGGACATTGGGGACACACAGACACTCAGTGGACATGGGGACATTTCAGACACTGGGGACATTGGGGACACTGGGGACACTCAGGGGACACCGGGGACACTCAGGGGACATTGGGGACAGACAGGGGACATTGGGGACACTCAGGGGACACCAGGGACACTCAGGGGACATTGGGGACACTGAGGACACTCAGGGGACATTGGGGACAGACAGGAGACATTGGCGACACTCAGGGGACACCGGGGACACTCAGGGGACATTGGGGACACTGAGGACACTCAGGGGACATTGGGGACACGCAGGGGACACCGGGTGTGGCGCGCTCCAGGCGACACAGGATGTCCAGAGGGGACAGAGACCCGGGAACATCAAAGACACGGGAACACAGAGGGGACACAACCCCGCAGCCCACCCCACACCGCCAGGAACGCCCCAAACCCACAACTCCTCCCAGTGTCCCCGAGACGTCCCCGGGGTGTCCCCGAGGTGTCCCCGGGGTGTCCCCGAGGCGTCCCCGGGGCGTCCCCAGGCGCCACCTTGGCGCGCTCGGCGTCGCGGGCGCTCTGGCCCAGCAGGAAGACGGTCAGCGATGGCGTTTTGGGTTTCTTGGAGATGTTGATGAGCTCCTTGAGGCGCGGCACGCCCAGGGTGACGTTCTTGGCCGACACGCCGGCGTAGTGGAAGGTGTTGAGGGTCATCTGAGTGGCCGGTTCGCCCAGGGACTGCGCGGCCAGAGCGCCAACCATCTCGCCGGGGTGCGCCTGCGGGGACACGGGGACGGCGGAGTGACGCGGATGGGACAGGAACCGCAGGGGTGACCCCAAACCCGCCAGCAGGGACCCCAAACCCGCCAGCAGGGACCCCAAACCCGCCAAGTGACCCCAAACCCACCAAGTGACCCCAAACCCGCCAAGTGACCCCAAACCCGCCAGCAGGGACCCCAAACCCGCCAGCAGGGACCCCAAACCTGCCAAGTGACCCCAAACCCGCCAAGTGACCCCAAACCCACCAACAGGGACCCCAAACCCGCCAAGTGACCCCAAACCCGCCAGCAGGGACCCCAAACCCGCCAGCAGGGACCCCAAACCAACCAACAGGGACCCCAAACCCGCCAACAGGGACCCCAAACCCACCAACAGGGACCCCAAACCCACCAAGTGACCCCAAACCCGCCAAGTGACCCCAAACCCACCAACAGGGACCCCAAACCCGCCAAGTGACCCCAAACCCGCCAAGTGACCCCAAACCCGCCAACAGGGACCCCAAACCCGCCAAGTGACCCCAAACCCGCCAGCAGGGACCCCAAACCAACCAACAGGGACCCCAAACCCACCAACAGGGACCCCAAACCTGCCAACAGGGACCCCAAACCCGCCAGCAGGGACCCCAAACCCGCCAGCAGGGACCCCAAACCAACCAACAGGGACCCCAAACCCGCCAACAGGGACCCCAAACCCACCAACAGGGACCCCAAACCCACCAAGTGACCCCAAACCCGCCAAGTGACCCCAAACCCACCAACAGGGACCCCAAACCCGCCAAGTGACCCCAAACCCGCCAAGTGACCCCAAACCCGCCAACAGGGACCCCAAACCCGCCAAGTGACCCCAAACCCGCCAGCAGGGACCCCAAACCAACCAACAGGGACCCCAAACCCACCAACAGGGACCCCAAACCTGCCAACAGGGACCCCAAACCCGCCAGCAGGGACCCCAAACCCGCCAGCAGGGACCCCAAACCAACCAACAGGGACCCCAAACCCGCCAACAGGGACCCCAAACCCACCAACAGGGACCCCAAACCCACCAAGTGACCCCAAACCCGCCAAGTGACCCCAAACCCACCAACAGGGACCCCAAACCCGCCAAGTGACCCCAAACCCGCCAAGTGACCCCAAACCCGCCAACAGGGACCCCAAACCCGCCAAGTGACCCCAAACCCGCCAGCAGGGACCCCAAACCAACCAACAGGGACCCCAAACCCGCCAACAGGGACCCCAAACCCGCCAACAGGGACCCCAAACCCACCAACAGGGACCCCAAACCCGCCAAGTGACCCCAAACCCACCAACAGGGACCCCAAACCCGCCAAGTGACCCCAAACCCGCCAACAGGGACCCCAAACCCCCCGATCTGACCCCAAACCCACCCTAGACAACCCCAAACCCCCCAGATCTGACCCTAAACCCCCATATCTGACCCCAAACCCCCCAGACCTGACCCCAAACCCCCCAGACCTGACCCCAAACCCCCCAGATCTGACCCCAAACCCCCCAGACCTGACCCCAAACCCCCCAGACCTGACCCCAAACCCCCCAGACCTGACCCCAAACCCCCCAGATCTGACCCCAAACCCCCCAGACCTGACCCCAAACCCCCAGACCTGACCCCAAACCCCCCAGACATGACCCCAAACCCCCCAGATCTGACCCCAAACCCCCCAGATCTGACCCCAACCCCCCAGATCTGACCCCAACCCCCCAGACCTGACCCCAAATCCCCCAGATCTGACCCCAAACCCCCCAGACGTGACCCCAAACCCCCCAGATCTGACCCCAAACCCCCCAGAGATGACCCCAAACCCCCCAGACGTGACCCCAAACCCCCCAGATCTGACCCCAAACTCCCAGACCTGACCCCAAACCCCCAGATCTGACCCCAAACCCCCCAGACGTGACCCCAAACCCCCCAGACGTGACCCCAAACCCCCCAGACGTGACCCCAAACCCCCAGATCTGACCCCAAATCCCCAGACCTGACCCCAACCCCCCCCAGACGACCCCAAAGCCGCTCTCACGATGGCCTGGTTGAACTTGGACTCGATCTCGCCCAGCAGCCAGTCGAAGGCCTCCCCGCTGAGGCGGAACTCCTCCACCATGCGGCGGCTGCAGAGCGTGGAGCGCAGGTGGATGTTGAAGAGCAGCGTGGCGTTCTCCTGCGCCTGCCGGCTCAGCGGGTCCTCCCCGTTCACGATCACCAGCTTGCGGCTCAGCTCCTTCACCCCTGCGGGGACGGCGGGCTCGCAGGGGGGCCAGAACCTTCCAGAGCGTCCCCACACCCGTCCCGGCTTCCTGAGGGTCTCCAGAACCTTCTAGAACATCCTCCTGGCTTCCTGAGGGTCTCCAGAACCTTCCAGAGCGTCCCCACACCCATCCCGGCTTCCTGAGGGTCTCCAGAACCTTCTAGAACATCCTCCTGGCTTCTTGAGGGTCTCCAGAACCTTCCAGAGCGTCCCCACACCCGTCCCGGCTTCCTGAATGTCCCCAGAACCTTCCAGAACATCCTCCCGGCTTCTTGAGGGTCCCCAGAACCTTCCAGAGCGTCCCCACACCCGTCCCGGCTTCCTGAGAGACTCAAGGACCTCCAGAACCTTCCTGACGAACCCCAGACCCATCCCGGCTTCCTGAGGGTTTCCAGAACCTTCCTGAAGGACCCAGGGACCTCCAGGACCTTCCTGAGGGACCCAAGAACCTTCCTGAGGGACCCAAAAACCTCCAGGACCTTCCTGAGAGACTCAGGGATCTCCAGGACCTTCCTGAGGGACCCAAGAACCTTCCTGAGGGACCCAAAAACCTCCAGGACCTTCCTGAGAGACTCAGGGATCTCCAGGACCTTCCTGAGGGACCCAAGAACCTTCTTGAGGGATTCAAGGACCTCCAGGACCTTCCTGAGGGACCCAAGGACCTCCAGAACCTTCCTGAGGGACCCAAGAACCTTCTTGAGGGATTCAAGGACCTCCAGGACCTTCCTGAGGGACCCAAGGACCTCCAGAACCTTCCTGAGGGACCCAAGAACCTTCCTGAGGGATTCAAGGACCTCCAGGACCTTCCTGAGGGACCCCAGACCCGTCCCGGCTTCCTGTGGGACCCAAGGAGCTCCAGAACCTTCTTGGGGGTCTCCCCAACCTCATCAGAGCGTCCTGAGGGTCCCCAGGACTCCCCAGGACTCCCCTGGGGTCCTTGGAGTCCCCTCAGAACCTTCCTGGGGGGCTCAGGGTGGTCCCAAGTCCCCCCCGGGACCTTCTTGGGGCTCCCCACGTGTCCCCCGGGAGCTTCCCGAGTGCCTCGGCGGGTCCCAAGCCCCCCCAGATGTTCTCCAGGGGTTTCCAAAGGGGTCTGGGGGTCGCCCACTCACCCTCCACCACCTTGACGGGGTGCAGGTCCGAGGGCAGCCGCGAGTTGATGTGGAAAATCTTCTGCGCGTTCCAGATCATGCGCAGCAGGTTACAGGGGAGCACCACCTGGGGGGTGAAAAACGGGGTCAGAGGTCAAAAAGGGGAGTCGGGAACTCCAGAAATGGGGTTGGAAAACCCAAAAATGGAACCGGGAACCCCAAAAATGGGGTCGGGAACCCCAAAAAATGGGAGTCGGAAACCCCAAAAATGGGGTCGGGAACCCCAAAAAATGGGAGTCGGAAACCCCAAAAATGGGGTCGGGAACCCCAAAAATGGAACCAGGAACCCCAAAAAATGGGGTCGGGAACCCCAAAAATGGAACAAGGAACCCCAAAAATGGAGTCGGGAACCCCAAAAATGGGGTTGGAAAACCCAAAAATGGAACTGGGAACCCCAAAAATGGAACCGGGAACCCCAAAAAATGGGATTCGGGAACCTCAAAATGGGGTCGGGAACCCCAAAAATGGGGTCGGGAACCCCGAAAATGGAGCCGGGAACCCCAAAAAATGGGATTCGGGAACCTCAAAATGGAACCAGGAACCCCAAAAGGGAGTCGGGAACCCCGAAAATGGAGCCAGGAACCCCAAAATGGAGTCGGGAACTCCAAAAAATGGGAGTCGGAAACCCCAAAAAATGGGGTCGGGAACCCCAAAAAAGGGGGTCGGGAACCTCAAAAATGGGGTCGGGAACCTCAAAATGTGGTCAGGAACCCCAAAAAATGGGGTCGGGAACCCCAAAAATGGAACCAGGAACCCCAAAATGGGGTCGGGAACCCCAAAAAATGGAACCAGGAACCCCAAAATGGGGTCGGGAACCCAAAAAATGGGAGTCGGGAACCCCCAAAAAAGGGTCGGGAACCCCGAAAGTGGAGCCGGGAACCCCAAAAATGGAGCCGGGAACCCAAAAAAATGGGAGTCGGGAACCCCAAAAATGGAACCAGGAACCCCAAAATGGGGTCGGGAACCCCAAAAATGGAACCAGGAACCCCAAAATGGGGTCGGGAACCCCAAAAAATGGAACCAGGAACCCCAAAAATGGGAGTCGGGAACCCCAAAAATGGAACCAGGAACCCCAAAATGGGGTCGGGAACCCCAAAAAATGGGAGTCGGGAACCCCAAAAATGGAACCAGGAACCCCAAAAAATGGAACCAGGAACCCCAAAATGGGGTCGGGAACCCCAAAAAATGGAACCAGGAACCCCAAAAATGGGAGTCGGGAACCCCAAAAATGGAACCAGGAACCCCAAAATGGGGTCGGGAACCCCAGAAAATGGAACCAGGAACCCCAAAATGGGGTCGGGAACCTCAAAAATGGAACCAGGAACCCCAAAATGGGGTCGGGAACCCCAAAAAATGGGGGTCGGGAACCCCAAAAAAAATGGGATTCGGGAACCTCAAAATGGGGTCGGGAACCCCAAAGAGAGAGTCGGGAACCCCAAAAATGGAACCCGGAACCCCAAAAATGGGAGTCGGGAACCCCAAAAAATGGGGTTGGGAACCTCAAAAATGGGGTCGGGAACCCCAAAAATGGAACCAGGAACCCCAAAATGGGGTCGGGAACCCCGAAAATGGAGCCAGGAACCCCAAGATGGGGTCGGGAATCCCAAAAAATGGGGTCGGGAATCCCAAAAAATGGAGCCGGGAACCCCCAAAATGGGGTCGGGAACCCCAAAAAATGGGGCCGGGAACCCCAAAAATGGAGCCGGGAACCCCAAAAATTGGGTCGGGAACCCCCAAAATGGAACCAGGAACACCAAAATGGGGTCGGGAACCTCAAAATGGGGTCGGGAACCCCAAAAATTGGATCAGGAACCCCAAAATGGGGTCGGGAACCCCAAAAAATGGAACCAGGAACCCCAAAATGGGGTCGGGAACCCAAAAAATGGGAGTCGGGAACCCCCAAAAAAGGGTCGGGAACCCCGAAAGTGGAGCCGGGAACCCCAAAAATGGAGCCGGGAACCCAAAAAAATGGGAGTCGGGAACCCCAAAAATGGAACCAGGAACCCCAAAATGGGGTCGGGAACCCCAAAAATGGAACCAGGAACCCCAAAATGGGGTCGGGAACCCCAAAAAATGGAACCAGGAACCCCAAAAATGGGAGTCGGGAACCCCAAAAATGGAACCAGGAACCCCAAAATGGGGTCGGGAACCCCAAAATGGGGTCGGGAACCCCAAAAATTGGATCAGGAAGCCCCAAATATGGGGTCGGGAACCCCAAAATAGTCAAGACCCCCCAAAATGGATTCAGGAACCTCGAGAAGGGGGGTCAGAGGTCAAAACCAGGGGTCAGGACTCCAAACAAACGAGGGTGGGAAACCCAAAAACGGGGTCAGAACCTTAAAAGGGAGTCAGAGGTCAAAGATGGGGGTCAGACCCCCGAAACTGGGGGGCCTTGGCGGGATTTTGGGGAGACCCAGGTGGGTTTTGGGGTGCCCAGGTGGGTTTTGGGGTGTCCCGGGTGGGTTTTGGGATGTCCCGGGTGGGTTTTGGGGTGTCCCGGGTGGGTTTTGGGTGCCCAGGTGGATTTTGGGGTGTCCCAGGTGAATTCTGGGGTGCTCAGGTTGGGTTTTGGGGTGCCCCAGATCGATTTTGGGATGTCCCAGGGGTTTCTGGGGTGTCCCAGGTTGGATTTTGGGGTGCCCAGGTGGATTTTGGGGTGCCCAGGTGGATTTTGGGGTGCCCAGGTGGATTTTGGGGTGCTCAGGTTGGATTTTGGGGTGCCCCAGGTGGATTTTGGGGTGCCCCAGGTGCGTTTTGGGCTATCTCGGTCAGGTTTTGGGGTGTCCCAGGTTGGATTTTGGGGTGCCCAGGTTGGATTTTGGGGTGTCCCAGGTGAATTCTGGGGTGCCCAGGTGGATTTTGGGGTGCCCAGGTGAATTCTGGGGTGCCCCAGGGGTTTCTGGGGCGCCCCAGGTGGATTTTGGGGTGCCCCAGGTGGATTTTGGGGTGTCCCAGGTGCGTTTTGGGCTATCTTAGTCAGGTTTTGGGGTGTCCCAGGTTGGATTTTGGGGTGCCCAGGTTGGATTTTGGGATGTCCCAGGTGGATTTTGGGGTGTCCCAGGTGGATTTTGTGGTGCCCCAGGGGTTTCTGGGGTGCCCCAGGTGGATTTTGGGGTGTCCCAGGTGAATTCTGGGGTGCCCAGGTGGATTTTGGGGTGTCCCAGGTTGGATTTTGGGGTGTCCCAGGTGAATTCTGGGGTGCCCAGGTGAATTCTGGGGTGTCCCAGGTTGGATTTTGGGGTGTCCCAGGTGGATTTTGGGGTGCCCCAGGTGGATTTTGGGGTGCTCAGGTTGGGTTTTGGGGTGTCCCAGGTGGATTTTGGGGTGTCCCAGGTGGATTTTGGGGTGTCCCAGGTGAATTCTGGGGTGTCCCAGGTGGGTTTTGGGGTGCCCAGGTGAATTCTGGGGTGTCCCAGGTTGGATTTTGGGGTGCCCCAGGTGGATTTTGGGGTGTCCCAGGTGCGTTTTGGGCTATCTCGGTCAGGTTTTGGGGTGTCCCACGTGGATTTTGAGGTGTCCCAGGTGGATTTTGGGGTGCCCCAGGGGTTTCTGGGGTGCCCCAGGTGGATTTTGGGGTGCCCCAGGTGGATTTTGGGGTGTCCCAGGTGCGTTTTGGGCTATCTCGGTCAGGTTTTGGGGTGTCCCAGGTTGGATTTTGGGGTGTCCCAGGTGGATTTTGGGATGTCCCAGGTGGATTTTGGGGTGCCCCAGGGGTTTCTGGGGCGCCCCAGGTGGATTTTGGGGCGGGTCCCGGTGTCACCTTGCTGTCCCCGGTGGGGAAGATGACCCGGAGCACCTCCCTGTCCTCGCGCATGCGGTCGAACTCGCGCTCCAGCTCGTTCTGGATGTGGGCGTTGGACAGGATGTCCTTGACCAGCTCCTCCTGCAGCGTCCGCCGCAGCGCCCGCTCGTTGGTGTAGTCGAACTTGAACCTGGGGGGGGACACGGGGACACCTCAGGGGACACCAGAGGGTGGCCCGGGTCAGGCCAGGGCGGCTCGGGGACAACGACGTTTGGGGAAGGTCCCAAAAATGCGACGGGAGAAGGTTGGGGACACCAAGATCCCCAAAATGTGACAGGAGAAGGCTGGGGACACCAAGATCCCAAAAATGATCCCAGGAGAAGGTTGGGGACACCAAGATCCCCAAAATGTATCCAGGAGAAGGTTGGGGACACCAAGACCCCAAAAATGTGTCCAGGAGAAGGTTGGGGACACCAAGATCCCCAAAATGTGTCCAGGAGAAGGTTGGGGACACCAAGATCCCAAAAATGTGTCCAGGAGAAGGTTGGGGACACCAAGATCCCCAAAAATGTGTCCAGGAGAAGGTTGGGGACACCAAGATCCCCAAAAATGTGTCCAGGAGAAGGTTGGGGACACCAAGATCCCAAAACGTGTCCAGGAGAAGGTTGGGGCCATTAAAATGACGCCCACATTGAGGAGGAGCCACCCGCAGACCTCAGGATGTCCCCAACTCCCCGAAGAAGACCCGCAGTGACCTCACCCAGGGTCTCGGACCCCTCCCACGCCCACGCCCCGCCCCAGGCCGCGTCCCCAGGGTGTCCCCAGAGTGTCCCCTCACTTCTTCTCGAAGGCCTTGTTGGAGGGTTTGAGGGTGGCCAGGTTCTGGAACTCGACGCTCTCGCCGGCCAGCCCGTCCTCGCCGTAGCGCAGCTGCACCACCTGGTTGATGGAGTTCCTCACCGTGGCGTCGTACTTGACCATCACCGACTCCATGGACTTGATCAGGCGCCGCTGGATGTACCCTGGGGAGGGGACAACGGGGCTCAGGGGGGACCCTGGAGGCATCTGGGGAGGGTTTGGGGTCTCCAGGAGGCATCTGGGGAGGGTTTGGGGTCCCTGGAGACATCTGGGGAGGGTTTGGGGTCCCTGGAGACATCTGGGGAGGGTTTGGGGTCTCCAGGAGACATCTGGGGAGGGTTTGGGGTCTCCAGGAGGCATCTGGGGAGGGTTTGGGAGCCCCAAGGAGGGTTTGGGGTCTCCAGGAGACACCTGGGGAGGGTTTGGGGTCTCCAGGAGACATCTGGGGAGGGTTTGGGATCTCCAGGAGACATCTGGGGAGGGTTTGGGATCTCCAGGAGACATCTGGGGAGGGTTTGGGAGCCCCAAGGAGGGTTTGGGATCTCCAGGAGACATCTGGGGAGGGTTTGGGATCTCCAGGAGACATCTGGGGAGGGTTTGGGGACCCTGGAGACATCTGGGGAGGGTTTGTGGTCCCTGGAGACATCTGAGGAGGCTTCGGCCGTCCCGTTCTAGGATTCCGGGACTCTGAAGCTCCCGGCGGTGACGCTCTGGGGACGTTTCGGCGGCACTGACCCGTCTCGGCCGTCTTGACGGCGGTGTCGATGAGGCCCTCGCGGCCGCCCATGGCGTGGAAGAAGAACTCGGTGGGCGTGAGGCCGGCCAGGTAGGAGTTCTCCACGAAGCCGCGGCTCTCGGGGCCGTAGTCGTCCTTGATGAAGTGGGGCAGCGTCCGGTGCTTGAAGCCGAAGGGGATGCGCTTGCCCTCCACGTTCTGCTGGCCCACCACGGCGATCACCTGCGGGGAGAGAGGGCCACCAAACCTCCTGAGATCTTCCAGGAGACACCAAAAACCTCCTGAGATCCTCCAAAACCTCCTGAGATCCTCCAAAACCTCCTGAGATCCTCCAGGAGACACCAAAACACCCTGAGATCCTCCAAAACCTCCTGAGATCCTCCAGGAGCCACCAAACCTCCTGAGATCCTCCAGGAGACACCAAAAACCTCCTGAGATCCTCCAAAACCTCCTGAGATCCTCCAGGAGACACCAAAACACCCTGAGATCCTTCAGGAGTCACCAAAACCTCCTGAGATCCTCCAGGAGCCACCAAAACACCCTGAGATCCTCCAAAACCTCCTGAGATCCTCCAAAACCTCCTGAGATCCTCCAGGAGACACCAAAAACCTCCTGAGATCCTCCAAAACCTCCTGAGATCCTCCAGGAGTCACTAAAAACCTCCTGAGATCCTCCAAAACCTCCTGAGATCCTCCAAAACCTCCTGAGATCCTCCAAAAACCTCCTGAGATCCTTCAGGAGACACCAAAACACCCAGAGATCCTTCAGGAGACACCAAAAACCTCCTGAGATCCTCTAAAACCTCCTGAGATCCTCCAAAACCTCCTGAGATCCTCCAAAACCTCCTGAGATCCTCCAGGAGACACCAAAAACCTCCTGAGATCCTCCAGGAGACACCAAAACACCCTGAGATCCTTCAGGAGTCACCAAAAACCTCCTGAGATCCTTCAGGAGTCACCAAAACCTCCTGAGATCCTTCAGGAGACACCAAAAACCTCCTGAGATCCTCCAGGAGACACCAAAACACCCTGAGATCCTTCAGGAGTCACCAAAAACCTCCTGAGAGCCTCCAGGAGCCAAAAAAACCTCCTGAGATCCTTCAGGAGACACCAAAAACCTCCTGAGATCCTCCAAAACCTCCTGAGATCCTCCAGGAGACACCAAAAACCTCCTGAGATCCTCTAAAACCTCCTGAGATCCTTCAGGAGACACCAAAACCTCCTGAGATCCTCCAGGAGTCACCAAAACACCCTGAGATCCTCCAGGACCCACCAAAACCCCCCTGAGATCCTCCAGGAGCCCCCCCCAGACGTCCCCCCGGACCTCCAGGAACCTCCTCCAAACCTGGGAGATGTTGATCTTGGAGCCCTTGGCCCCCGAGACCACCATGGACTTGAAGTTGTTGTACTCGGAGAGGGACTTCTGGGCCGAGGAGCCCGTCTTGTCGCGGGCGTCGTTGAGGATCCGGTTCACCTGGTTCTCGAAGGTCTGCCGCAAGGTGTTGCCCGGGGTGGGCTCCAGCTCGTTGTTGTGGGCCTTCTCGATCACCTGGGGACACCAAAGGTCACCGCCCAAGGGTCAGAGGGGCGCCCCGGACCTCCGCGATGGTCAGAACCAGCTGAGGAGGTCAGGACGTCGCCGAAAAACGCCGGAAAACTTCACAGGAGCCGCCCCAAACCTCCTGAGGTCCTCCAGGAGTGACCAAAAACCTCCTGAGATCCTCCAGGAGCTGCCCCAAACCTCCTGAGATCCTCCAGGAGTGACCAAAAACCTCCTGAGATCCTCCAGGAGCCGCCCCAAACCTTCTGAGGTCCTCCAGACAGCAAAAAAACCCACCTGAGATTCTCCAAACCCCCCTGAGGTTCTCCAGGGACCACCCAAACCCCCCTGAGATCCTCCAGGGACCACCAAAACCCCCCTGAGGTCCTCCAGGGACCACCCTAAATCCCCAGTGGACGCCCCCGTAACTCCTAAAAGCTCCATGAAGTTCCTGGAGGTTCCTCCAAACATCTCAGGAGGGTTTTGGAGGGAGGTGGGACCACCCAGGGAAGGGGTTGAGATGTCCCCAAGGATGCTCCAAACCCCTCCAGAACCGCCCAAAACTCCCCAAAATTTTTGGGGTAGGACACGCCAAAATCTCCCCCCCCCTTGAGGAAACCCCGGGGAGATCCCACCGGAATTCCCGCCGAAATCCCGGAATTCCCCCCGAAATCCCGGAATTCCCCCCGAAATCCCAGAATTCCCCCCAAAATCCCGGAATTCCCCCCGAAATCCCGGAATTCCCCCCAAAATCCCAGAATTCCCCCCAAAATCCTGGAATTCCCCCCGAAATCCCGGAATTCCCCCCGAAATCCCAGAATTCCCCCCAAAATCCCGGAATTCCCCCAAATCCCACCTCGATGACGTCCTGCTTGGCCTTCTTGATGGTGTTCTGGATGTCCTGGTAGGTCTTGGCGTCGGCGATGGAGTCGCCGATGCCGATGGTGTGACCTGCGGGGGGAGGGGACGGTCGGTCGGTGACGCCCGAGGGGACGCCGGGGACGCCTCCCCAGAGCACCTCGGGAGGTGAGAAGAATCCCAGAGAACTCCACAGGGGCCACCAAAAACCTCCTGAGATCCTTCAGGAGCCAAAAAAACCTCCTGAGATCCTTCAGGAGACACCAAAAACACCCTGAGATCCTTCGGGGGTCACCAAAAACCTCCTGAGATCCTTTGGGAGACACCAAAAACACCCTGAGATCCTTCAGGAGACACCAAAACCTCCTGAGATCCTTCAGGAGACACCAAAAACACCCTGAGATCCTTCAGGAGACACCAAAAACACCCTGAGATCCTTTAGGAGACACCAAAAACACCCTGAGATCCTTCAGGAGACACCAAAAACCTCCTGAGATCCTTTGGGAGACACCAAAACACCCAGAGATCCTTCAGGAGACACCAAAAACCTCCTGAGATCCTTTGGGAGACACCAAAACACCCAGAGATCCTTCAGGAGACACCAAAACCTCCTGAGATCCTCCAGGAGCCAAAAAAACCTCCTGAGATCCTCCAGGAGCCAAAAAAACCTCCTGAGATCCTTCAGGAGCCACCAAAAACACCCTGAGATCCTTTAGGAGACACCAAAACACCCAGAGATCCTTCAAGAGACACCAAAACCTCCTGAGATCCTTCAGGAGACACCAAAAACCTCCTGAGATCCTTCAGGAGCCACCAAAAACACCCTGAGATCCTTCAGGAGTCACCAAAAACCTCCTGAGATCCTCCAAAAAAGGGCTCCAAGGACCACCAGGACCTCAAGAACGGGGTCCAAGAGCCCCAGGGCTCCACCAAGTTGGGATCCGAGAAGATCCTCAGGTGACCAAAGCCCCGTGAGATGCCACCAGGGAGGTCGGAGCCGCCCAGGAGCCCCCCAGGAGCCCCCCAGGCCCACCCTCGATGAGCAGCCAGTTGTTGATGACAGTCTGGATGTTGCTGTAGAAGAGGCGCGTGGTGTCGTGGCCCATCTCCAGGTAGGAGATGTGCACCAGGGAGCCGGCCGACGTCCCCAGGGACTTCTTGCACAGGATGCCCATGATGAGCTCCCCGTTCTCCACGATCACCTGGGGGAGGTGCCGGGGGTGGGGTCAGGGGGGCGCGGGGGCGGGGAAATCCCCAAATCCGCCCCGAGCGCCCCAAAAAACAGCCCCGGGTCACCTGGAGGTCGACAGGGATGTCCTAGAGCAGAGCGAGTCCCACCACCAAAGACACCCCAGGTCCCACCAAAGGCACCCCAGGTCCCACCAAAGCTCTTCAGGTCCCACCAAACCACCCTCAGGTCCCACCAAAGGCACCTCAGGTCCCACCAAAGACACCTCAGGTCCCACCAAAGGCACCCCAGGTCCCACCAAAGACACCCCAGGTCCCACCAAAGGCCCTCAGGTCCCACCAAAGACACCCCAGGTCCCACCAAAGGCACCTCAGGTCCCACCAAAGGCACCTCAGGTCCCACCAAAGACACCCCAGGTCCCACCAAAGGCCCTCAGGTCCCACCAAAGCCCCTCAGGTCCCACCAAACCACCCTCAGATCCCACCAAAGGCACCCCAGGTCCCACCAAAGACACCCCAGGTCCCACCAAACCACCCTCAGGTCCCACCAAAGGCACCCCAGGTCCCACCAAAGCTCTTCAGGTCCCACTAAACCACCCTCAGGTCCCACCAAAGGCCCTCAGGTCCCACCAAAGCCCCCTGAGATCCCACCAAAACCTTCTCAGATCCCACCAAAACCTTCTCAGATCCCACTAAAACCCCCTCAGATCCCACCAGAGCCCCTCAGACCACCCCAAAACCCCCTGAGATCCCACCAAAACCTTCTCAGATCCCACCAAAAGCCCCACAAACCACCCCAAAGCCCCCTCAGGTCCCACCGAAGGCCCCCGAGGTGCCCTTCGCCGCCCACCTTGGTGTCCCCGGGGGAGATGTGCTTGTAGGGGCCGCTGTCCTCGTCGTCGGGGTGGGTGCTGTGGGTGCGGATGCAGTTGATGTGGCCGGGGATGATGAGGGAGAAGATTTGCTTCCCCGTCCACAGGGGCCGCGGCTTGAGGATGGCCGGTTGGGGGACCTTCCCGTCCCAGGTGGACAGGAACATCAGCAGGTTCATCACCTCGCCCTGAGGGACACGCCAAAAACTGTCACCGATGGAGAAAAACCCCCAGAGATCCCACCCCAGAACCACCAGAAATCACCACAAACCGCCCCAAAACCACAATGAATCACCAGAAACCACCCCGAGACCACCAGAAATCACCTGAAAACCACCAGAAACCATCAAAATCCATCAGAAATCACCAAAATCCATCAGAAATCACCACAAACCACCAGAAACCACCTCAAAACCACCAGGAACCACCAAAATCCATCAGGAATCACCAAAATCCACCAGAAATCACCTCAAAACCACCAGAAATCACCACAAACCGCCCCAAAACCACAATGAATCACCAGAAACCACCCCGAGACCACCAGAAACCACCTGAAAACCACCAGAAACCACCTCAAAATCCATCAGAAATCACCACAAACCACCAGAAATCACCTCAAAACCACCAGAAACCACCTCAAAACCACCAGAAATCATCAAAATCCATCAGAAATCACCTCAAAACCACCAGAAATCATCAAAATCCATCAGAAATCACCACAAACCACCAGAAATCATCAAAATCCATCAGAAATCATCAAAATCCATCAGAAATCACCACAAACCACCAGAAATCATCAAAATCCATCAGAAATCACCAAAATCCACCAGAAATCACCTCAAAACCACCAGAAATCACCACAAAACCACCAGAAACCACCCCGAGACCGCCAAAAATCACCACAAAACCACCAGAAACCACCACAAACCACATGAACTACTCCATAAATCACCAGAATCTACCCTAAAGCCGCCACAAATCAACCCCAAGTCACCAGAAACCGCCATCAATCACCCCAACCCCACCACGAATCACCCCAAACCCACCATCCATCACCCCAACCCCACCACAAATCACCCCAAACCCACCAGAAATCACCAGAAACCACCACAAATCACCAGAAACCCACCAGAAATCACCCCAAACCCACCAGAAATCACGCCAAACCCACCACAAATCACCAGAAACCACCACAAATCACCCCAACCCACCACAATTCACCAGGAACCACCACAAATCACCAGAAAATCACCATCCATCACCCCAAACCCACCACACATCACCCCAAACCCACCACAAATCACCCCAACCCCACCACAATTCACCCCAAACCCACCACAATTCACCCCAAAGCCCCCCCCGAGCCCCCCCTCCCCCGCACGGACCCTCTCGAGGAAGACGTCCCTCTTGGTGAACTTGCGCACGGCCGTCAGCGTGTCCTGCACGATGCCCATGACGGGCCGGTTGCTCTGGGGGGTGACGATCATCCTGGGCACCATGGCCAGCTCCTGGATCTCCGCCCGCGTCTCCAGCGACTGCGGCAGGTGCAGGTTCATCTCGTCGCCGTCAAAGTCGGCGTTGTAGGGCGTGGTGACGCTGCGGGGACATCGGGGACATTGTGGGGACATTGGGGACATCATTGGGGACATCACTGGGGACATCGTGGGGACATTGTGGGGACATTGTGGGGACATCAGGGACACCATTGGGGACATCGGGGACATCATTGGGGACATCATTGGGGACATCACTGGGGACATTGTGGGGACATGGTTGGGGACATCATTGGGGACATTGGGGACATTGTGGGGACATCGTGGGGACATCGGGGACATTGTGGGGACATTGGGGACATTGTGGGACACTGGGGACATCAAGGACATTGTGGGGACATCGTGGGGACATCGGGGACATTGTGGGGACATTGGGGACATCATTGGGGACATCGGGGACATCACTGGGGACATTGTGGGGACATGGTTGGGGACATCATTGGGGACATCGGGGACATGGTTGGGGACATTGTGGGACACTGGGGACATCAAGGACATTGTGGGGACATCATTGGGGACATCGGGGACATCATTGGGGACATCGGGGACATCACTAGGGACATTGTGGGGACATTGGGGACATCGTTGGGGACATCGTTGGGGACATCGGGGACATCACTGGGGACATTGTGGGACACTGGGGACATTGTGGGGACATCATTGGGGACATTGGGGACATTGGGGACATCAGGGACATTGTGGGGACATTGTTGGGGACATTGTGGGACACTGGGGACATCGGGGACATCGTTGGGGACATCAATGAGGGCAACAGGGACATTGTGGGGACATTGGGGACTTCATTGGGGACATCGGGGACATCGTTGGGGACATTGTGGGACACTGGGGACATTGTGGGGACATTGGGGACACGGGGCGGGTTCATCTCGTCGCCGTCAAATTTTGGGATGTTTTTGGGATGTTTCACCTCAGATTCAGACAAAAGATGGACCAGGGCAGGATTTGGGGTTAATTTTGGGACGTTTTGGATCGATTTTGGGACGTTTTGGATCAATTTCGGGACTTTTGGATCGTTTTTGGGACATTTTGGATCATTTTGGGATGTTTTGGATCATTTTGGGATGTTTTAGATCATTTTGGGACGTTTTGGATCAATTTTGGGACGTTTTGGATCATTTTTGGGACGTTTTGGATCAATTTTGGGACGTTTTGGATCAATTTCGGGACGTTTTGGATCGTTTTCGGGACGTTTTGGATCGTTTTTGGGACGTTTCGGATCAATTTCGGGCCGTTTCGGATGGTTTTTGGGATGTTTCACCTGAGATTCAAACGGAAGGTGGACCAGGGCAGGATCCTGACCCTGTGGCCCATCATGGACATCTTGTGCAGGGTGGGCTGTCGGTTGAAGATGACGATGTCCCCGTCGCACATGTGACGCTCCACCTGTCCCCCAAACAACCCCAAAAAAGTCAGGGGGACGCCCCAACAACGGGGGACGGCCCCAAAATGGGGGACAGCCCAAAAATGGCGTTTTTCCCCCCAAAAACGGGGGAGTCAGAGCGAGGGGACTGAGGGCTCTGGGGGAAAATTCACTCGCCGGCGGCGGTGAGGGCAAAAACTTGAGGATTGAGCCCCAAATTCCAGAGATTTGAAACCCCAAAATTGGGGGTTGAAGCCCGAATCCGGAATTGGGAACCCCAAAATCAGGGATTGAACCCAAATCCAGAGCTCTGAGCCCCAAAATCAGACCCTGAACCCCAAATCCAGAGCTCTGAGCCCCAAAATCAGGGACTGAACCCCAAATCCAGAGCTCTGAACCCCAAAATCAGGGACTGAACCCCAAATCCAGAGCTCTGAACCCCAAAATCAGGGACTGAACCCCAAATCCAGAGCTCTGAACCCCAAAATCAGGGACTGAACCCCAAATCCAGAGCTCTGAACCCCAAAATCAGACCCTGAACCCCAAATCCAGAGCTCTGAACCCCAAAATCAGGGACTGAACCCCAAATCCAGAGCTCTGAGCCCCAAAATCAGACCCTGAACCCCAAATCCAGAGCTCTGAACCCCAAAATCAGGGACTGAACCCCAAATCCAGAGCTCTGAGCCCCAAAATCAGGGACTTAACCCCAAATCCAGAGCTCTGAACCCCAAAATCAGGGACTGAACCCCAAATCCAGAGCTCTGAGCCCCAAAATCAGGGACTGAACCCCAAATCCAGAGCTCTGAGCCCCAAAATCAGGGACTGAACCCCAAATCCAGAGCTCTGAACCCCAAAATCAGGGACTGAACTCCAAATCCAGAGCTCTGAGCCCCAAAAGTAAGAGACCCCCCCAAACCCCCCAAACCCCCCAAACCCCCCTCAATCCCCTACAACCCCCAAGATCCCAGCCCTGGGCTTCCCACGGTGGTTTTCGGGCTGTTTTCGGGGTGTTTTGGGGCTGTTTTCGGGTTGTTTTGGGAGTGTTTCGGGGGTATTTTGGGAGTGTTTTCGGGCTGTTTCCGGGGCGTTTCCGGGCTGTTTTTGGGGTGTTTTGGGAGTGTTTTCAGGGTGTTTTCCAGGGTGTTTCGGGCTGTTTCCGGGGTGTTTTCCGGGGTGTTTTCCGGGGTGTTTCGGGGTGTTTTCCGGGGCGTTTTCAGGGTGTTTTCCGGGGCGTTTTCAGGGTGTTTCCGGGGTGTTTCAGGGGTGTTTTCCGGGGCGTTTCGGGGGTGTTTTGGGGTGTTTCTGGGCTGTTTCCAGGGTGTTTTCCGGGGTGTTTTCCAGGGTGTTTCGGGGTGTTTTGGGGTGTTTTCCAGCGTGTTTTCCGGGGTGTTTTGGGAGTGTTTTCAGGGCGTTTCCAGGGTGTTTCCGGGGTGTTTTCCGGGGCGTTTCGGGGCTGTTCGGGCGCTGACCTTGTAGCCGATCTGCAGGTGCAGGTCGCTGGGCTTGGGGTGGAAGCGCAGGTCGATCCGGTCGCCGTTGTCCCTGATGATGTACTTGGCGCCCGGGTACTGGCTGTTCCCCCTGCGCACCAGCTCCTGCAGCCTGAGGGGGTTTGGGGGGAATTCAGGGGATTTCGGGGGCACGGGGATCACCCCGAGGACGAGCAGCGGCGGCCGAATCCCGGCGGAGGGCGCGGCGGCAGCGGGCAGGACCGACAGCGATCCCCCGGGAATGGCCCCAAACGTCCCATGAGACCATCCCGAGCCCCAGAGATCCCCCATACACCCCAGAGATCCCCCACACACCCCACAGATCCCCCATACACCCCACAGATCCCCCATACACCCTAGAGATCCCCTATAAACCCCAGAGATCCCCTATAAACCCCACAGATCCCCCACACACCCCAGAGATCCCCCATAAACCCCAGAGATCCCCCATACACCCCAGAGATCCCCTATACACCCCAGAGATCCCCCATACACCCCAGAGATCCCCTATACACCCCAGAGATCCCCTATACACCCCAGAGATCCCCCATACACCCCAGAGATCCCCCATACACCCCAGAGATCCCCCATACACCCCAGAGATCCCCCATACACCCCAGAGATCCCCCATACAGCCCAGAGATCCCCCATACACCCCAGAGACCCCCCATACACCCCAGAGATCCCCCATAAACCCCAGAGATCCCCCATAAACCCCAGAGACCCCCCATACACCCCAGAAATCCCCCATACACCCCAGAGATCCCCCATAAACCCCAGAGACCCCCCATACACCCCAGAAATCCCCCATACACCCCAGAGATCCCCCATACACCCCAGAGATCCCCCATACACCCCACAGAACCCCCATACACCCCAGAGATCCCCTATAAATCCCAGAGATCCCCTATACACCCCAGAGATCCCCCATACACCCCAGAGATCCCCCATACACCCCAGAGATCCCCCATACACCCCACAGATCCCCCATAAACCCCAGAGATCCCCTATACACCCCAGAGATCCCCCATACACCCCACAGATCCCCCATAAACCCCAGAGATCCCCCATACACCCCAGAGATCCCCCATACACCCCACAGATCCCCCATAAACCCCAGAGATCCCCCATACACCCCAGAGATCCCCCATACACCCCAGAGATCCCCTATAAATCCCAGAGATCCCCTATACACCCCAGAGATCCCCCACACACCCCAGAGATCCCCCATACACCCCAGAGATCCCCCATACACCCCAGAGATCCCCCATACAGCCCAGAGATCCCCCATACAGCCCAGAGATCCCCTATACACCCCAGAGATCCCCCACACACCCCAGAGATCCCCCATACACCCCAGAGATCCCCCATACACCCCAGAGATCCCCCATACACCCCAGAGATCCCCCATACAGCCCAGAGATCCCCCACACACCCCAGAGATCCCCCATACACCCCACAGATCCCCCATACACCCCAGAGATCCCCTATAAACCCCAGAGATCCCCCATACACCCCAGAGATCCCCCATAAACCCCAGAGATCCCCCATACACCCCAGAGATCCCCTATACACCCCAGAGATCCCCCATACACCCCAGAGATCCCCTATACACCCCAGAGATCCCCCACACACCCCACAGATCCCCCATACACCCCAGAGATCCCCTATACACCCCAGAGATCCCCCATACACCCCAGAGATCCCCCACACACCCCAGAGATCCCCCATACACCCCACAGATCCCCCACACACCCCAGAGATCCCCTATACACCCCAGAGATCCCCTATAAACCCCACAGATCCCCTACAAACCCCATAAATCCCCTGCAAACCCCATAGATCCCCCCTAAACTCCATAAACCCCTTATAAACCTCCTATAAATCCCCCTATAAACCTCGCTTGTCAACCTTGAAGGGGGTTTAGATCTCAGCAAAAGTCACGGTGGCGGCAATGGAGAGGGGAGCTCTCACCCCAAAGCCCAAAAATCCCCCCCAAACCCCATAAAATCCATCCCAAACCCCATCAAATCCATCCCAAACCCCATAAAATCCCCCCCAAACCCCATAAAATCCCCCCAAACCCCATAAAATCCATCCCAAACCCCATAAAATCCCCCCCAAACCCCAAAATCCCCCCCCAAACCCCAAAAATCCCCCCCCAAACCCCAAAAATCCTCCCCAAACCCCATAAAATCCCCCCCAAACCCCACCAAATCCCCCCCAAACCCCACAAATCCCCCCCAAACCCCATAAAATCCATCCCAAACCCCATAAATCCCCCCCAAACCCCACAAATCCCCCCCAAACCCCATAAAATCCATCCCAAACCCCATAAATCCCCCCCAAACCCCATAAAATCCATCCCAAACCCCATAAAATCCATCCCAAACCCCATAAAATCCATCCCAAACCCCATAAATCCCCCCCAAACCCCATCAAATCCATCCCAAACCCCATAAATCCCCCCCAAACCCCATCAAATCCACCCCAAACCCCATAAAATCCATCCCAAACCCCATAAAATCCATCCCAAACCCCATAAAATCCATCCCAAACCCCATAAATCCCCCCCAAACCCCATCAAATCCATCCCAAACCCCATAAAATCCATCCCAAACCCCATAAAATCCATCCCAAACCCCATAAAATCCCCCCCAAACCCCACAAATCCCCCCCAAACCCCATAAAATCCATCCCAAACCCCATAAATCCCCCCCAAACCCCATCAAATCCACCCCAAACCCCATAAAATCCATCCCAAACCCCATAAAATCCATCCCAAACCCCATAAAATCCATCCCAAACCCCATAAAATCCATCCCAAACCCCACAAATCCCCCCCAAACCCCAAAAATCCATCCCAAACCCCATAAAATCCCCCCCAAACCCCACAAATCCCCCCCAAACCCCAAAAATCCATCCCAAACCCCATAAAATCCACCCCAAACCCCAAAAATCCCCCCCAAACCCCATAAAATCCCCCCCAAACCCCAAAAATCCCCCCCAAACCCCATAAAATCCCCCCCAAACCCCAAAAATCCCCCCAAACCCCATAAAATCCCCCCCAAACCCCTCCAAATCTCCCCCAAACCCCATAAAATCCCCCCCAAACCCCACAAATCCCCCCCAAACCCCAAAAATCCCCCCCCAAACCCCAAAAATCCTCCCCAAACCCCATAAAATCCCCCCCAAACCCCACCAAATCCCCCCCAAACCCCACAAATCCCCCCCAAACCCCAAAAAATCCATCCCAAACCCCAAAAAATCCATCCCAAACCCCATAAAATCCATCCCAAACCCCAAAAAATCCATCCCAAACCCCATAAATCCCCCCCAAACCCCATAAAATCCATCCCAAACCCCATAAAATCCATCCCAAACCCCACAAATCCCCCCCAAACCCCATAAAATCCCCCCCAAACCCCATAAAATCCATCCCAAACCCCATAAATCCCCCCCAAACCCCATAAAATCCCCCCCAAACCCCATAAAATGCCCCCCAAACCCCATAAAATCCATCCCAAACCCCATAAATCCCCCCCAAACCCCAAAATCCCCCCCCAAACCCCAAAAATCCTCCCCAAACCCCATAAAATCCCCCCCAAACCCCACCAAATCCCCCCCAAACCCCACAAATCCCCCCCAAACCCCAAAAAATCCATCCCAAACCCCAAAAAATCCATCCCAAACCCCATAAGTCCATCCCAAACCCACCAAATCCCCCCCAAACCCCCCAAATCCCCCCCAAATCCCCCCCAAATCCCCCCCAGCCCCACCTGTCGATGTTGAAGGGGGTGACGATCTCGGCGAAGGTCATGTTGGCGGCGATGGAGCGGGGCACTCCCACCTGGTCGATGGCCAGGTTGGGGTCGGGGGTGATGACGGTGCGGGCGGAGAAATCCACGCGTTTCCCCATCAGGTTCCCGCGGACCCGGCCCTCCTTCCCCTTCAGCCGCTGCTTCAGCGACTTCAAGGGGCGCCCCGACTTCTGCATGGCCTGGGGGAGGGAGGGAAGGGGGGCGTCGGGGGGGGGTTGAGCCCCCCAGGTCACCCCAAAAATCCCGGAGCTCTTGGGGGGGGGCGGGAATCGATGATCTCGGGATCCGTCGCCGGGGTTTTGAGGGGGGATTTTTGAGGCCCCGAAATCATCCTGGAGGTTTGGGGTGGGGCTGGGGGGCACAGAATGATGCCCCAGGGATGTCCCCAGCTGCTGTTAACGTGGTTGTGGGGGGCACGGAGAGCCCCCAAAATCCCTCTGTGAGCCCCAAAACCCCACTGAGACCCCCAAAACCCCAATGAAACCCCCCAAAACTCCACTGAGACCCCCCAAAACCCCTCTGTGACCCCCAAAACCCCTCTGAGACCCCCCAAAACCCCAATGAAACCCCCCAAAACTCCACTGAGACCCCCCAAAACCCCTCTGTGACCCCCAAAACCCCTCTGAGACCCCCCAAAACCCCACTGAGAACCCCAAAACCCCACTGAGACCCCCAAAACCCCAATGAGACCCCCAAAACCCCACTGAGACCCCCCAAAACCCCACTGAGACCCCCCAAAACCCCACTGAGACCCCCCAAAACTCCACTGAGACCCCCAAAACCCCACTGAGAACCCCAAAATCCCTCTGAGACCCCCAAAACCCCTCTGAGACCCCCAAAACCCCTCTGAGACCCCTCAAAATCCTTCTGTGACCCCCTGAGACCCCCCAAAACTCCGCTGAGACCCCCAAAATCCCACTGAGACCCCCCAAAACTCCACTGAGACCCCCAAAACCCCACTGACACCCCCAAGACCCCTCAGTGACCCCCAAAACCCCACTGAGACCCCCCAAAACTCCACTGAGACCCCCAAAACCCCACTGAGACCCCCCAAAACTCCACTGAGACCCCCCAAAATCCCTCTGAGACCCCCAAGACCCCTCAGTGACCCCCCAAACCCCACTGAGACCCCCAAAACCCCTCTGAGACCCCCAAAATCCCAATGAGACCCCTCAAAATCCTTCTGTGACCCCCTGAGACCCCCCCAAAACTCCGCTGAGACCCCCAAAACCCCTTAGTGACCCCCAAGACCCCTCAGTGACCCCCCAAAACCCCTCTGAGACCCCTCAAAACCCCCCCAAGACCCCTGTGACCCCAAGACCCCTCTGTGACCCCCAAAACCCCACTGAGACCCCCCAAAACCCCCCCGAGCGCCGCCCCTCACCCTGGGCAGGCCGGGCAGCTCGTTGTCCACCATGGTGGCCACGTGGAACTGCAGCAGCTTGACGTCCTCGGCGATGACGTGCGCGGCCGCCCCGTTCTGCTCGTTGCGCCGCAGCTGGTTGTTGATCTTGACGATGTCGGCCAGCTTGTGGGTCAGGTCGTCCTGGGGACGGCCCCAAAATGAGCGGGGCGGGCTCCCGAAATTGATTCGTCAGGGGTTTGGGGATGACGGAGGGGGAGGGGAAACCCCCCGAGGGCCGTGGGGAAGGCGGGGGGGGGATGAGGGGGGGAGGAGACGGGGACGCCCGGAAGGACGATGGGAGCGATGCCGAAAGGGGATTGGGGACGTCGAGGAGCCGGGAGAGGCCAAGGAAAAGGCGCCAGGGAGGTCACAAGAGCTGCCCCAGGGGCCACGGGGTTGTGGGCTGAGGCCGGGATGGGCACGGCTGGAGAGGTGGACGGGGGGGCACGGGCTGCACGGCGCCCCAGGGACCCCAAAACTACAGAAAATGACCCCAAAACCACAGAATATGAGCCCAAAACCACAGAAAATCAGCCCAAAACTACAGAAAATGACCCCAAAACTACAGAAAATGACCCCAAAACTACAGAAAATGAGCCCAAAACCACAGAAAATGAGCCCAAAACCACAGAAAATGACCCCAAAACTACAGAAAATCACCCCAAAACCATAGAAAATGACCCCAAAACTACAGAAAATGAGCCCAAAACTACAGAAAATGACCCCAAAACCACAGAAAATGAGCCCAAAACCACAGAAAATGAGCCCAAAACTTCAGAAAATGACCCCAAAACCATAGAAAATGACCCCAAAACTACAGAAAATGACCCCAAAACTACAGAAAATGACCCCAAAACCACAGAAAATGAGCCCAAAACTACAGAAAATGAGCCCAAAACTACAGAAAATGAGCCCAAAACTTCAGAAAATGACCCCAAAACTACAGAAAATGAGCCCAAAACTACAGAAAATGACCCCAAAACCACAGAAAATGAGCCCAAAACTACAGAAAATGACCCCAAAACCACAGAAAATGAGCCCAAAACCATAGAAAATGACCCCAAAACTACAGAAAATGACCCCAAAACTACAGAAAATGACCCCAAAACCACAGAAAATGAGCCCAAAACTACAGAAAATGACCCCAAAACCATAGAAAATGACCCCAAAACTACAGAAAATGAACCCAAAACCACAGAAAATGAGCCCAAAACCATAGAAAATGAGCCCAAAACCACAGAAAATGAGCCCAAAACCACAGAAAATGAGCCCAAAACCATAGAAAATGACCCCAAAACTACAGAAAATGACCCCAAAACTACAGAAAATGAGCCCAAAACCACAGAAAATGACCCCAAAACTACAGAAAATGAGCCCAAAACTACAGAAAATGAGCCCAAAACTACAGAAAATGACCCCAAGACCATAGAAAATGACCCCAAAACTACAAAAAATGACCCCACAAACCCCACAAAATCACCCCAAAACCATCCCAAAGACCCCCAAACCATCCCCAAACCATCCCAAAGACCCCCAAACCATCCCAAAGACCCCAAAACCATCCCCAAACCATCCCAAGACCATCCCAAAGAGCCCAAAACCATCCCCAAACCATCCCCAAACCATCCCAAAGACCCCAAAAACCATCCCAAGACCATCCCAAAGACCCCCAAACCATCCCCAAACCATCCCAAGACCATCCCAAAGACCCCAAAACCATCCCCAAATCATCCCAAAGACCCCCAAACCATCCCCAAACCATCCCAAGACCATCCCAAAGAGCCCAAGGCCCCACCTGGTTGCGGGCGGAGCCCTGCATGACCACGGCCGGGCGCACGGAGAGCGGCGGCACGGGCAGCACGGTGCACACCATCCACTCGGGCCGGGCGAACTTGGGGTCCATGCCCAGCACGAAGCATTCCTCGTCCGAGATGCGCTTGAAGATCTCGTGCACGCGCTCGGGGCTCAGCAGGATCTTCTTCTCCTGGGAGTCCTCGTTGACGTGTTTCCACTCGGCGTAGAGCTCCAGGCCCGAGCGCCGGATGCGCGGCTGGTACCGCCCGCAGCCCCCGTGGCCCTGGGAGGACGGGGGAAAAACGGGGGAAAATGGACAAAAATGGGGGAAAAATGGACAAAAATGGGAATTATTGGAGTTAACAACAGGGGCTGGTACCGCCCGCAGCCCCCGTGGCCCTGGGAGGATGGAAAAACGGGGGAAAAATGGACAAAAATGGGGGAAAAACGGGAAAAATGGGAATTATTGGAGTTAACAACAGGGGCTGGTACCGCCCGCAGCCCCCGTGGCCCTGGGAGGACGGGGGAAAAATGGGAAAAAATGGACAAAAATGGGGGAAAAATGGACAAAAATGGGAATTATTGGAGTTAACAACAGGGGCTGGTACCGCCCGCAGCCGCCGTGGCCCTGGGAGGACGGGGGAAAAACGGGGGAAAATGGACAAAAATGGGGGAAAAACGGGAAAAATGGGAATTATTGGAGTTAACAATGGGCTGGTACCGCCCGCAGCCGCCGTGGCCCTGGGAGGACGGGGGAAAACGGGAAAAATGGACAAAAATGGGGGAAAAATGGACAAAAATGGGAATTATTGGAGTTAACAACAGGGGCCGGTGCCGCCCGCAGCCCCCGTGGCCCTGGGAGGATGGAAAAACGGGGGAAAATGGACAAAAATGGGGGAAAAATGGACAAAAATGGGGGAAAATGGACAAAAATGGGAATTATTGGAGTTAACAATGGGCTGGTGCCGCCCGCAGCCCCCGTGGCCCTGGGAGGATGGAGAAATGGGGGAAAATGGACAAAAATGGGGGAAAAATGGACAAAAATGGGGGAAAAATGGGAATTATTGGAGTTAACAATGGGCTGGTGCCGCCCGCAGCCGCCGTGGCCCTGGGAGGATGGAAAAATGGACAAAAATGGGGGAAAAATGGACAAAAATGGGGGAAAAATGGACAAAAATGGGGGAAAATGGACAAAAATGGGAATTATTTGGGTTATTAACAGGGGCTGGTGCCGCCCGCAGCCCCCGTGGCCCTGGGAAAATGGGGGAAAATGGGGGAAAAACAGGAAAAATGGGAATTATTGGAGTTAACAGGAAGGGCTGGCACTGCCTGCAGCTGCCGTGGGTCTAAAATGGGGAAAAATGGTGAAAACGGGGTGAAAAAAGGAAGAAAAAAAGGAGGAAAAATGGAAGGGAAAAGGAGGGGGAAGGAAGGGAAAAGCCAGGAACTCTGGGGGCACAAATGGGAATTTTGGGGCCAAAACCAGGAATTTTGGGGCCATCAAGGGGGATTTTGGGGCCACCAAAAAAGACTTTGGGGCCTCACATAAGAATTTTGTGCCACAAATGGGAATTTTGGGGTCACCAAAGGGGATTTTGGGGTCACCAAGAGGAATTTTGGGGCCACAAACGGGAATTTTGGGGCCAAAACCAAGAATTTCGTGCCACAAACAGGAATTTTGGGGTCACCAAAGGGGATTTGGGGCCAAAACCAGGAATTTTGGGCCACAAACGGGAATTTTGGGGCGCCCACCTTCTCCTTGGTGAGATCCTCGTCCCCCTCGGGCTGCTCCACCCCGAACTTGTGGTCCATCTCCTCGCCGCCCTCGCAGATGTTCTTGCCCTTGCACAGGTCGTAGACGTGCGTCAGCCGCTTCTTGGGCTGCCCCTTGGACTTGCCCAGGATGTCCTTGATCTTGGGGTTGTTCTGCCCCACAAACAACAACGAAAACGTCACTTTGGGGACAGAAAATGTCACTTTGGGGGAGAAAACGTCACTTTGGGGGCAGAAAACGTCACTTTGGGGACAGAAAATGTCACTTTGGGGGAGAAAACGTCACTTTGGGGGCAGAAAACGTCGCTTTGGGGGCAGAAAACGTCACTTTGGGGGCAGAAAACGTCACTTTGGGGGCAGAAAATGTCACTTTGGGGGAGAAAACGTCACTTTGGGGACAGAAAATGTCGCTTTGGGGGAGAAAACGTCACTTTGGGGGCAGAAAACGTCACTTTGGGGACAGAAAATGTCACTTTGGGGGAGAAAACGTCACTTTGGGGACAGAAAATGTCACTTTGGGGGAGAAAACGTCACTTTGGGGGCAGAAAACGTCACTTTGGGGACAGAAAATGTCACTTTGGGGACAGAAAACGTCACTTTGGGGACAGAAAACGTCACTTTGGGGGAGAAAACGTCACTTTGGGGGCAGAAAACGTCACTTTGGGGGCAGAAAACGTCATTTTGGGGACAGAAAATGTCACTTTGGGGGAGAAAACGTCACTTTGGGGGCAGAAAACGTCGCTTTGGGGGAGAAAACGTCATTTTTTGGGCTCCCCCAGGTGTTTTTGGGCTCCCCCAGGTGTTTTTCGGCTCCCCCAGGTGTTTTTCAGGCTCCCCCAGGTGTTTTTCGGGCTCCCCCAGGTGTTTTTTGGCTCCCCCAGGTGTTTTTCGGCTCCCCCAGGTGTTTTTCAGGCTCCCCCAGGTGTTTTTTCAGCTCCCCCAGGTGTTTTTTGGCTCCCCCAGGTGTTTTTCGGGCTCCCCCAGGTGTTTTTTCAGCTCCCCCAGGTGTTTTTCGGGCTCCCCCAGGTGTTTTTTCAGCTCCCCCAGATGTTTTTCAGCTCCCCCTGTCATTTTTTTGGCTCCCCCTGTCATTTCCAGGCTCCCCCAGGTGTTTTTTGGCTCCCCCAGGTGTTTTTCGGGCTCCCCCAGGTGTTTTTCAGCTCCCCCAGGTGTTTTTCGGGCTCCCCCAGGTGTTTTTCAGGCTCCCCCAGGTGTTTTTTTCGGCTCCCCCAGGTGTTTTTTCAGCTCCCCCAGATGTTTTTCAGCTCCCCCTGTCATTTTTGGGGCTCCCCCTGACATTTCCAGGCTCCCCCAGGTGTTTTTCGGCTCCCCCAGGTGTTTTTTGGCTCCCCCAGGTGTTTTTTGGCTCCCCCAGGTGTTTTTCGGCTCCCCCAGGTGTTTTTCAGGCTCCCCCAGGTGTTTTTCGGCTCCCCCAGGTGTTTTTTCGGCTCCCCCAGGTGTTTTTCAGCTCCCCCAGGTGTTTTTTCGGCTCCCCCAGGTGTTTTTTCGGCTCCCCCAGGTGTTTTTCAGCTCCCCCTGTCATTTTTGGGGCTCCCCCAGGTGTTTTTCGGGCTCCCCCAGGTGTTTTTCGGGCTCCCCCAGGTGTTTTTCGGGCTCCCCCAGGTGTTTTTTTCGGCTCCCCCCGGTGTTTTTTGGCTCCCCCAGGTGTTTTTCGGGCTCCCCCAGGTGTTTTTCGGGCTCCCCCAGGTGTTTTTCGGGCTCCCCCAGGTGTTTTTTGGGCTCCCCCCGGTGTTTTTTGGCTCCCCCAGGTGTTTTTTGGGCTCCCCCCGGTGTTTTTTCGGCTCCCCCAGGTGTTTTTCGGCTCCCCCAGGTGTTTTTGGGCTCCCCCAGGTGTTTTTCGGCTCCCCCAGGTGTTTTTCGGCTCCCCCAGGTGTTTTTCGGCTCCCCCAGGTGTTTTTCAGCTCCCCCAGGTGTTTTTCGGCTCCCCCAGGTGTTTTTCAGCTCCCCCAGGTGTTTTTTGGCTCCCCCAGGTGTTTTTTGGCTCCCCCAGGTGTTTTTCGGCTCCCCCAGGTGTTTTTCAGCTCCCTCAGGTGTTTTTCGGGCTCCCCCAGGTGTTTTTCAGCTCCCCCAGGTGTTTTTCGGCTCCCCCAGGTGTTTTTCAGCTCCCCCAGGTGTTTTTTGGCTCCCCCAGGTGTTTTTCAGGCTCCCCCAGGTGTTTTTCAGCTCCCCCAGGTGTTTTTCGGGCTCCCCCAGGTGTTTTTTGGCTCCCCCAGGTGTTTTTCAGGCTCCCCCAGGTGTTTTTCAGCTCCCCCAGGTGTTTTTCGGCTCCCCCAGGTGTTTTTCAGCTCCCCCAGGTGTTTTTTGGCTCCCCCAGGTGTTTTTCAGGCTCCCCCAGGTGTTTTTCAGCTCCCCCAGGTGTTTTTCGGGCTCCCCCAGGTGTTTTTCGGCTCCCCCAGGTGTTTTTTGGGCTCCCCCCGGTGTTTTTGGGCTCCCCCAGGTGTTTTTTGGCTCCCCCAGGTGTTTTTTGGGCTCCCCCCGGTGTTTTTCGGCTCCCCCAGGTGTTTTTTGGCTCCCCCAGATGTTTTTTGGGCTCCCCCAGGTGTTTTTTGGGCTCCCCCAGGTGTTTTTTGGCTCCCCCAGGTGTTTTTTGGCTCCCCCAGGTGTTTTTCGGGCTCCCCCAGGTGTTTTTCAGGCTCCCCCAGGTGTTTTTCGGCTCCCCCAGGTGTTTTTCGGGCTCCCCCCGGTGTTTTTCGGCTCCCTCAGGTGTTTTTCGGCTCCCCCAGGTGTTTTTTGGCTCCCCCAGGTGTTTTTCGGCTCCCTCAGGTGTTTTTCGGCTCCCCCAGGTGTTTTTCGGCTCCCCCAGGTGTTTTTCAGCTCCCCCCGACATTTCCCGGGCCTCTCACCGAGTCCACCAGCAGCTTGGAGCAGAAGAAGCAGACGCAGCGCAGGATTTTCATGGTTTTCCCCAAAAAGCCGACGTGGAACACGGGCTTGGCCAGCTCGATGTGACCAAAGTGACCCGGGCACTCCGTCATGTTCCCTGAGGACACCCCGAAATCTCACCGGGGGGACACCCCCAAACGCCACGGGAGGAGTTCGGGGTGAAGAGGAACTCCCCCTGGGCGCGGGGAGGTTTTGGGAAAACAATCCCCCCCAAAAAAATTCCGAAAAAAAAGGAAAAAACAACCTCCCACCCTCCCCCCCCCCCAAAAAAAAAAAACCCAAATAAAAGAAGGGAATCCTGAAAAAAATAAGGAAGTTTTCCTCAAGAAATTCCATGGATGGAAATAAAACTGAAAATTTGGGGAGTGTGGGGGAATGAGGAGTGGGAAGGGAGCTCCCCCAAAAAAAAAAGGGGAACCCACCAAAAAAAAAACCAACAAAGAAAACCCCAAAACACTCCAAAAAAAAAAACCCCAAAAAATAACAGTCGCACCCCAAAATACCCCCAGAACTGGGAAAAAAAAATCCTGGATTTTTTTTGGGGGGTGGGGAGACGATGAGAAGTGGGAGAAACCTCCCAAAAAACAAAGAGAATCACACCAAAAAAAACCCAACCCCAAAATCCCAACGAATTCCCCCCCAGAGACGTTTTAGGGCCTTCGGTGAATGTCTGGGGCTCCCCCGTGAGAATTTAGGGGCTCACGACCCCCCTCGGGGGGGCTTGGGATGCTCAGGGGGTCCCCGGGAAGACCTGGGGGGTTGGGGTCCCCCAGGGAGGATTTTGGGGGGGTCTGGGGTCCACCAAATGAGGATTTTTGGGGTTCAGGGTCCCCTCCCAGGAGGATTTTGGGGTTTGGGGTCCCCCCCATGAGGATTTTTGGGGTCCCCAATGAGGATTTTTGGGGTCCCCCCAATGAGGATTTTTGGGGTCCCCAAATGAGGATTTTTGGGGTCCCCAATGAGGATTTTTGGGGTCCCCAATGAGGATTTTTGGGATCCCCCCAATGAGGATTTTTGGGGTCCCCAAATGAGGATTTTTGGGGTCCCCCCCATGAGGATTTTTGGGGTCCCCCCAATGAGGATTTTTGGGGTCCCCAAATGAGGATTTTTGGGGTCCCGAAATGAGGATTTTTGGGATCCCCAATGAGGATTTTTGGGGTCCCCCCCAATGAGGATTTTTGGGGTCCCCCCTAATGAGTATTTTTGGGGTCCCCAATGAGGATTTTTGGGGTCCCCTCCCACGAGAATTTCGGGGTCCAGCGCCCCCGACTCACCTGCACAGGTCTGGCAGCGGCCCGTCCTCTCGATGACGCCCTGCCGGGGGTCCATGAGCCCCCCAAGTTTGGGGCGCCCCCCCTCGGTGGTCTCGGGGTACTTGATGCCCCCCTCGGTCACCGACATCCTTTTCTGGGGGGAGGAAAGGGGGAACTGAGGCACCTGGGGAGCCCCAAACTCATCCACGGGACCCCGCAGGGGTGGGGGCACCCCAAAATCTGGCCTGGGACCTCGGAACAACGTCCAGGTGACCCCAAAACCCACCTGGGCTCCTGAGTGACCCCAAACCCCACCCGGGCTCCTGAGTGACCCCAAAACCCACCTGGGCTCCTCCGAGTGACCCCAAAACCCACCTGGGCACCTGAGTGACCCCAAAACCCACCTGGGCTCCCTGAGTGACCCCAAACCCCACCCGGGCTCCTGAGTGACCCCAAACCCCACCTGGGCTCCCTGAGTGACCCCAAACCCCACCTGGGCTCCCCTGAGTGACCCCAAACCCCACCTGGGCTCCCCTGAGTGACCCCAAACCCCACCTGGGCTCCTCTGAGTGACCCCAAAACCCACCTGGGCTCCCCTGAGTGACCCCAAACCCCACCTGGGCTCCTCTGAGTGACCCCAAACCCCACCTGGGCTCCTCTGAGTGACCCCAAACCCCACCTGGGCTCCTGAGTGACCCCAAAACCCACCTGGACTCCCCTGAGTGACCCCAAACCCCACCTGGGCTCCCTGAGTGACCCCAAACCCCACCTGAGCTCCTCTGAGTGACCCCAAACCCCACCTGGGCTCCCTGAGTGACCCCAAACCCCACCTGGGCTCCTCTGAGTGACCCCAAACCCCACCTGGGCTCCCCTGAGTGACCCCAAACCCCACCTGGGCTCCCCTGAGTGACCCCAAACCCCACCTGGGCTCCCTGAGTGACCCCAAACCCCACCTGGGCTCTCTGAGTGACCCCAAAACCCACCTGGGCTCCCCTGAGTGACCCCAAACCCCACCTGGGCTCCCCTGAGTGACCCCAAAACCCACCTGGGCTCCTCCGAGTGACCCCAAACCCCACCTGGGCTCCCCTGAGTGACCCCAAAACCCACCTGGGCTCCTCTGAGTGACCCCAAAACCCACCTGGGCTGCTCTGAGTGACCCCAAACCCCACCTGGGCTCCTCTGAGTGACCCCAAACCCCACCTGGGCTCCCCGAGTGACCCCAAAACCCACCTGGGCTCTCTGAGTGACCCCAAACCCCACCTGGGCTCCTCTGAGTGACCCCAAAACCCACCTGGGCTCCCCTGAGTGACCCCAAACCCCACCCGGGCTCCTCTGAGTGACCCCAAAACCCACCTGGGCTCCCTGAGTGACCCCAAACCCCACCTGGGCTCCTCTGAGTGACCCCAAACCCCACCCGGGCTCTCCAGGTGACCCCAAACCCCACCTGGGCTCCTGAGTGACCCCAAACCCCACCTGGGCTCCCCTGAGTGACCCCAAACCCCACCTGGGCTCCTCTGAGTGACTCCAATGACCCCAAAACCCCACCTGGACACGCCAAAGCTCTTCCAAAGCTCCCCCAAAAACCTCTCTGCACCCCAAATCTCCTTCTCACCACTCTAAAGCTCTTCCAAGGCCTCCCCCGAACACCTCCAGGACAGCCCCAAACCCCCTCCGAAGCGCCCCAAAACCTTTCCAAAACACCCCAAATCCTTTCCTGAGGCCTCCTGGGCACCCCAAGGGATCCCAAAACTCTCCCCGAGCCATTCCTAAAGAGGCCAAAACGCTGCCAGGGGATGCTGAGCCGCCCTCAGACACCTCAATGCTCTTCCGGAGCCTCTCCGGGTACCCCCAAACTTTCCAAAGGCTCGTTTGTGTCCCCGAGTCCCCCCTGGAGCTCTCCCCGGCCCCCCAGCTCAGCCCCCCGGGCCTGTGGGGGGCGCTGTCCCCGGCCGGGGCCGCTCCGTCCCCCGCTCTCGCTGGCCCCGGCGCCATTTCCCGCCGCCGCTCGCCCTCAGCCGCCGGCCCCCGCTCCCGCCGCGCCGCCCCGGCCCCCGGTACCATCTCATCGGGGCTCAGGATGCCGAACTGGACTCGTTTGATGGTGCGCAGCGGGCAGGCGCTGTCGCCCGAGGGCGGCCCGCCGTGCATGGCGGCGGTGGGGCCGCGGCCCGGCGCCGCTCCGAACTGCTCGGACTCGACCCCTTCACCGAGGGGTTGTGGGGGGCGAGTTTGAACCTCGCCGGGGGAAGCGGGAAGCGGCGCCGCTCGGAGGCGCCCCGGCGGAGCTTGGCGTTTCTCCGCTCCGGCCGCTCCGCGCTCTCAGGCGCGACTGAGCGCTGTGAGGCGCCGGCGACGCCTTATATAGACTCGGCCCCCGCGAGCCGCCGGAGGGGGCGTGGCCGGAGCGTACCAAGCGCCTCACGGGCAAAGGGGGGGGGAGCGCGGGAAAGAAGCGGCGGGAAGGGGAGGGAAGGGCGAGTCCCGTTACGGTCCGTGAGGCGGGCGAGGAGCGGGGAAGGGGCAAGGAGGCGGCGGCTGCTCCGCCAAGCCCTGGCGGGACGCGCTGTTGTCCCTCCCCCCGTCCCTTCCAGCGCGGTGGGATCGCCTCATGAATAATTTATTTGAAAAGCCACGCCCCCCCTCCGAGCCGGAGAGCCGAGCGCGCGCGGGGGGGTGGGGCGGAGTGACGTCACCAGCGGGCGGAGAGCCGCGGAGTTGGCCGGAGATTGCCGAAGCGCTGCCGGAAGTGGGCGGAGAGCGCCGAGGAGGCGCCGGAAGGGGACGGAAAGGAGCGAAGTCACCCGGAGGTGCCCGAAGGTTGACGGGAAGGGACTGAGCGGGCCGAAGAGCCGGCGGAAGTTACCGAACGGTTCCGGAAATTGCCGGAAAATGCCGAGGGCGAGGCGGAAATGGGCGAAGCGCCGCTCCAGCCGCGGCCTGCGCAGCCCCGGCCTCGCCCGGCCGCTCCCGACCCGGCTGAGGCCGCTGGGAAAGGCCGAGGCTTTGGGGCCTGCTGCGGAGGGGACGGAGGGATGGCGGGGAAAACACTGAGACAGGGTTTTGGAGGGGCAGGAAGGATTTGGAGGCCGTAACTGGAGGGAAAAAAAAAAAGGAGGGTTTTGGTGTTCGGAGGTCAGGGAGGGGATTCAGGAGGGAACGGTGACGGCAGGAAAGGGGAATTGAGGAGGAGAGCGGCAGAGGGGGGATTTGGGGGGAAGGAAAACGGTGGGTTGTGGGGAGCACGAGGGGCTGAGGGGATTTTGGGGGCGGAGAGGGAAGAATTCGGGGAGCGGGGGGGGGATCTGGGGGGTCAAGAGTGCGGGGGGAGTTTCCCCCTTGTCACCGGGGATGTCCCGGTCACCCAAGGCCGGGGTGTTCCCCACGCACCTGGGCGGGTGACACGGGGTGTGACATCACGGGGTGTGATGTCATATGGTGTGACGTCATACGGTGTGACATCGCAGTGTGTGGCATAACATGGTGTGACGTCATAGTGCGTGACGTCACAGGGTGTGACGTCACAGGGTGCGACTGTGGGCACAGCCAGACATGCAACGGGGCGGGTGACACGGCTGTGACACAATCTGAGGTACAGCCCGACCCGTGACCCCGCACGGCACAGCCGGACACACGGTGTGACAGGTGACACGGCTGTGCTACAGTGACACAGGTACAACCTGACCTGTGACAGCCCCGCACGGCACAGCCGGACACACGGTGTGACAGGTGACACGGCTGTGCTACAGTGACACAGGTACAACCTGACCTGTGACAGCCCCGCACGGCACAGCCGGACACACGGTGTGACAGGTGACACGGCTGTGCTACAGTGACACAGGTACAACCTGACCTGTGACAGCCCCGCACGGCACAGCCGGACACACGATGTGACAGGTGACACGGCTGTGCTACAGTGACACAGGTACAACCTGACCTGTGACAGCCCCGCACGGCACAGCCGGACACACGATGTGACAGGTGACACGGCTGTGCTACAGTGACACAGGTACAACCTGACCTGTGACAGCCCCGCACGGCACAGCCGGACACACGATGTGACAGGTGACACGGCTGTGCTACAGTGACACAGGTACAACCTGACCTGTGACAGCCCCGCGCGGCACAGCCGGACACACGATGTGACAGGTGACACGGCTGTGCTACAGTGACACAGGTACAACCTGACCTGTGACAGCCCCACACAACACAGCCGGACACACAACACCCCCCACCACCACAGTGACAACATGACCCGAGGTGACACCAACACCGAGTGACAACTGAACCCCCCCCACCCCCAGAGCAGCGTCTCTGCTACACCCGGCCGCGGCTGTTGTGTCCCCTGGTGTCGTTGTGGCCCCTGGTGTTGTCACCGCTTCGTCCCCGGGCTTCGCGCTGGGGCACCGTGGTCGTGTTCCTCGTTGTCCCACCGTTTGTCACTCGTCGTGTCCCTGGTTTGTGTCCCCGCTTCTGTGCCCAGCTGTGTCTGGCTGCGTCCCCGTGGCACCGTGACACTGTCTGGTGTCCCCAGTTGTGTCCTGTGCCACCACGGCTGCGTCCTCGGTTGTGCGTCACCGTGTCCCCGGTTTCGTCCGCATCTCTCTCTCTCTCTCGCTGCGTCCTTGATCGTGTCACTGTGTCCCCGAGTTTGTCCCCAGCTCTGTCTCATTGCGTCCCCAAATCGTCTCCCCAGTTGGGTCCCCAAAATTGTCCCCGGTTCTCTCATTGTGTCCCCAAATCGTGTCCCCAGTTGCCTCACGTCCCTAGCTCTGTCCCCAAATCGTGTCCCCAAATTTGTCCTCGCTTCTGTCCGGCGTCCCCAAATTCCTCCCCACTTCTGCCTCACTGTGTCCCCAAACTTGTCCCCGGTTCTCTCCTTGTGTCCCCACTTGTCCCCACCTTTGCGTCACTTTGTCCCTCACCAGCGTCCCCCCCCCTTTACCCGTGTCCCCTCCTGTCCCCCCAAACCGTGTCCCCACTTCTGCCCCCAATTCTCCCCCTGTCCCCTCCGTGCCCCCCGGCTTCAGCCCCCAACCTTGTGCCCCCCAAATGTCCCCCCCCCCGCGCCCCCCCAGCCCGCTTGTGTCCCCACTTTAACCTCCCACTTGTGCCCCCCCCAAATGTCCCCTTGCGTCCCCCCCCCTTTTACCCCCTGACTGTGCCCCCCCGTTTGTGTCCCCCCCTCCCATCACGTCCCACTTGTCCCCCTGTCCCCGCCTGTCCCGGGGTGTCCCCCCCCCCCCGCCGTGTCCCCCCCGGTGTCCCCCCCGTGTCCCTGCGCCGTGGGGCGGGGGGGTCCCTCCCTCCCTCCCACCCGGGGCCCAACGCGCCGCCTCCATCTTGTGCCGCCGCCGCCGCCGCCGTCGCGACATCACCGGCCCCGGGACACACCCCGGGACCTCCCGCGGGGGATGTCGGACGCGGCGGCCGTCCGGCCCGAGGCCGCTTCTCCGGGCCCACGTGGCCGGGACGGGCGGGACCCCCCCGCCCCCTCCCACGCCGCCGCCGCCGCCCCCCGCCCCGCCGCTGTCACCGCCGTGCCACCCCCGCCGCGACCCCCGCGCCCCACGGGGGGGAGGGGGGGGGCTCAGGGCGGGGGGAACGCGACCCCCACCCCCCGCCCTGCCCCGGGTCACGCCCACCCCCTAAATGCCCCCTCAACGCCCCCCCGCCCCCCCCGAGCCCCCTCAACACCCCCAGGACCCTCCCTAAACACCCTCCCCCCCCCCGGCGACCCCCCGAGTGCTCCGGGACCCCCCAAAGTGCCCCGTTCCCCTGCGACACCCCCCCGCTCCCCCCCCCCCGGCACCCCAAAACCTCCCTCCCCCACCCGGGACCCCGCTCCGTCCCCCCCCAAATGACCCCCGACACCCCCCAGCCCCCCCAAAGCGCGGCTGGGGGGGGGGGGCCGGACCCCGAGGGGGTGACAGGGGTGACACGGCGGGGGAGGGGGGGCGGCTGCGTGTTTGCGCGGGGGTGGGGGGGGTCTGACGGGGGGGTCTGACGGGGGGGTGTCAGGCGTCCCCGCGCGAGTGTGAGTGTGACGGGTCGGTGTGCGGGTGTGCGAGTGCGTGTGCAGGTGTGGCGGGGCTGTTTCTGCCTGCGGGGGGGGCGGCGGGGGGGGAGGTTGTTGTTTGTGCGTGTCCGGTTGTTCGGCCGTGCGGGGCCGCGCGTGTGCGGGGGGTTCCTTGGCGTGTCCGTGTGCGGGTGTTTGCCCCCGTCCGGGTGTTTGTGCGTGTGCCGGGTGTGCAGCTGCGTGTCAAGTCCCGTGGCCGGTTGTTTGTGTCAAGTCCCGTGTCTGGTTGTTTGTCCGTGTGCGGTTGTTTGTCCGTGTGCGGTTGTGTGTCCGTGTCTAGTTGCGTGTCCGTGTCTGGTTGTTTGTCTGTGTGCGGTTGTTTGTCCGTGTGCGGTTGTTTGTCCGTGTGCGGTTGTGTGTCCGTGTCTAGTTGCGTGTCCGTGTCTGGTTGTTTGTCCGTGTGCGGTTGTTTGTCCGTGTCTGGTTGCGTGTCCGTGTGCGGTTGTGTGTCCGTGTCAGGGTTGCGTGGTGGCTGTTTGCCTGTGCACGGTTGTGTGTCAAGCATCCGTGCGCGGTTGTTCACCCGTGCGGGAGCTGTTTGCGTGCGGTTGTGCATCTGCGTGTGCTTGTGAGTGCAGAGTGTTCCTGTCCGGTTGTGCCTCTGCCCGTGTGCGGTTGTGCATCCGTGTGAGGGTTGTTTGTGTGCGGGTGTGCGTCTGCGTGTGCCTGTGAGCGTCGGGTGTTCACATCCAAGTGCGTGCCACGTCCCTGTGCGGTTGTGCCTCTGCCCGCGTGCGGCTGTGCGCCCGTGTGGGAGCTGTTTGTGTGCAGTTGTGCGCCTGTGTGCGTTTGCGAGTGTCGTGTGTTCCTGTCTGACTGTATCACGTCCCCGTGCGGCTGTGCCTCTGCCCGTCAAGCGTCCACGTGCGGGTGTGGACGCGCACCAGGGCTGTTCGTGCGCGGTTGTGCCTCTGCGCGTGAAGTGCCCGTGCGCGGTCGTGCGTCGCTTTGAGGGCTGTGTGGGGGTTGTTTGTCCACCTACAGTTGTCCCTCTGCGTGTGAAATACCCGTGTGCGGCTGTGTCAGTCCGCGTGTGCTTCTCCGTGTGTGTGTGGCTGTCCGCTTGTGCGCGGGCGTGTCAGGTCCGTCTGTGGGTGTGTCAGTCCACGTCCGGTTGTACCTCGCGCCTGTTCCTGCCGTGCCCGCGCCGCCTGCGTGTCACACGTGTCACACACCTGTACAGGCCCCGCGCGCACGCGGCTGTGGCGTCCGACACGGGTCACGCGTGTTGTGCGCATGCAACAGGTGTGTCGCGTGCGCGCAGGTGTCGTATGCGTCACACCTGCGAGCGCGCAGGTGTTGCGGGTGTCGCGCTTGTGTTTTTGCGTGTGTCACACCTGTGTGTGTGTGTGTCACACCTGCGTGCGTGTGTGTCACACCTGCGTGTGTGTGTCTGTCACACCTGTGCGTGTGCGTGTGTCCCACCTGCGTGTGTGTGTGTCACACCTGTGTGTGTGCGTGTGTCACACCTGTGCGTGTGTCTCACACCTGTGTGTGTGTGTGTGTCGCACCTGCGTGTGTGTGTCACACCTGTGTGTGTGCGTGTGTCACACCTGTGCGTGTGTCTCACACCTGTGTGTGTGTGTGTGTCGCACCTGCGTGTGTGTGTCACACCTGCGTGTGTGTGTCTGTCACACCTGTGTGTGTCCTGTCCCCCCCGCCACCCAGGGGTGTCCCCCTCCCTCCCGCCCGTGACGCGGTGACACTTCCGTGTCCCCCCCTCCGCCCAAATTTCTCCCCTTAACCCCGCCCCTTTCCCACCACGCCCACTGTTAACCACACGCCCCCTTTCTGACCCCGCCCCCGCAGCCTCCGCCTGCTCCTTTACCACCGCCCGCGGCAGGACGGGGCCCCGTGACGTCACTCCCAGCCCAGCCAATGAGCATCCAGGTGAGCCCATGACGTCAGCGGCGCGCGCACTCCTGTTAGAACGGCCTGGGCGTGGTCGCGGGGGGGTGGGCGTGGTCCGGCGCTCTCTGCCCCCTGATTGGCCGCAGGTGAAAGGTGTGTCCCGTGGTGGGGGGAGGGAGAGGGGAAGGGGAGGGGTCTGGGGGGGACGGGGGGGTTGTTTCCATGGCGACAGTTGGGTGACACTCCCCCCTCCCCCCCCGGTGACGTCGCGGACGGGACGCCGCTGTCAGGCGGCTCCGGGGGTACCTGGGGGGGGGAGGGGGGCCACGGAGGGGGGGGAGGGGCGGGTGTACCCCCCTCCCCCCCCGGTGACACTCGGGGGCCCCCCCGGGGGGGGGTCGCGGGGTCCCCTCGCGGCTTTTTCCGGGTGATGGGGGAGGGGTTCGGGGAGGGTCCCGGGGGTGCGGGGGGGGAGGGGGTGCACGGGGGGGGGGTCCCCAAAATCCCCGTGGGGTTCCGGTTGTAGCGGCTGCGTCAGGCTGGCGCCGCCCCGCCCCCCCCGGGTGTCCCCGCCCCGCGTCACCCCCGGCGCGGTGCCCCTCCCCTCCCCCGCCAGGTGTCACCCCCTGTCCCCTCGGCTGTCGCTGTCCCCGCCCCCCTGTCCCCTCTGTGTGTGACACACCCCCTACGACGTCACTCCGATGACGTCACACTGCCCCGACCCCTCCCTCGGCCGTCTCCCGTGTTGTCACAGGTGTCCCTTCGTGGTGACGTCACACTCATCCCCTCCCAGTGACAATGGCGTCACGGCAACCCCGCCGTGACGTCACTCTTCCGCCTGACGACATCGCCCTCCAGATGACGTCACACACATCCCCGTGCTGTGACGCTGACGTCACACAGGAGAATCCCCCCCCTCCCCCCCCTCTCGCTGCCACTTTGTCACCCTCTCCTCCCGCTTTGTCACCCGTGTCCGGCTGTTGTCACCCCTCCAACCAACCCAGGTGTTCCCCCAAATCCCAGGTGTTCCCCCAAATCCGGGTGTGGCACCCCCAGCTACCCCCAAACCCGGGTGTTGTGACCCCTGTCTCGGTGTCCCCCCCTGTCCAGGAGGCCCGGCCGGCTGTGACCCCCCCCCGAGGACCCCTGGAGCAGCAACACCCAGTCCATGAGGGCCCCGCGCACAGGTGGGGGGCACTGGGGGGCACTGGGGGGCACTGGGGGGCACTGGGGGGCACAGGGTCAGGCTGGGGTTGACACCCTGGAGGGGCTGGGGGGGTGCCCTGGGCCTTGGCGGTGATGCTGTGGCTCCAGCTGTGGGTCCAGCTGTGGGTCTGGCCATGGGTCTGGTTGTGGGCTCCAGCTGTGGCTCCAGCTGTGGGGCAGCCCCCGGGCCTTGGCGGTGATGCTGTGGCTCCAGATGTGGGTCCGGCCATGGGTCAGAGCGGTGGGTCAGGACCCATCCCTGGGTCCCCCCCGCGGTTGTTCCCAGTGGTTCTGCCCCCGTCCCCCCCGCGGTTGTTCCCGGTGGTTCTGCCCCCGCTCCCCCCGCGGTTGTTCCCGGTGGTTCTGCCCCGTCCCCCCCGCGGTTGTTCCCGGTGGTTCGGTCCCCTTTCCCCCCGCGGTTGTTCCCAGTGGTTCTGCCCCCGCTCCCCCCGCGGTTGTTCCCGGTGGTTCTGCCCCGCTCCCCCCACAGTCCCCGGTGGTTCTGCCCCCGTCCCCCCCGCGGTTGTTCCCGGTGGTTCTGCCCCCGCTCCCCCCGCGGTTGTTCCCGGTGGTTCTGCCCCGCTCCCCCCGCGGTTGTTCCCAGTGGTTCTGCCCCGCTCCCCCCGCGGTTGTTCCCGGTGGTTCTGCCCCGTCCCCCCCGCGGTTGTTCCCGGTGGTTCTGTCCCCGCTCCCCCCCGCGGTTGTTCCCGGTGGTTCTGCCCCGTTCCCCCCGCGGTTGTTCCCAGTGGTTCTGCCCCCGCTTCCCCCGCGGTTGTTCCCGGTGGTTCTGTCCCCGCTCCCCCCACAGTCCCTGGTGGTTCTGTCCCCGCTCCCCCCGCGGTTGTTCCCGGTGGTTCTGCCCCGTTCCCCCCGCGGTTGTTCCCAGTGGTTCTGCCCCCGCTTCCCCCGCGGTTGTTCCCGGTGGTTCTGTCCCCGCTCCCCCCACAGTCCCTGGTGGTTCTGCCCCCGTTCCCCCCGCGGTTGTTCCCAGTGGTTCTGCCCCGTCCCCCCCCGCGGTTGTTCCCGGTGGTTCGGTCCCCTTTCCCCCCGCGGTTGTTCCCAGTGGTTCTGCCCCGTCCCCCCCGCGGTTGTTCCCAGTGGTTCTGCCCCGTCCCCCCGCGGTTGTTCCCAGTGGTTCTGCCCCGTCCCCCCCGCGGTTGTTCCCGGTGGTTCGGTCCCGCGCTCGCGGCGCCGCCGCCATTTTGAGCCGCCTCAGGCCCCGCCACAAAATGGCTGCGCGGGGGCCGGGGGGCAGCGACCCCCGGCCAGGGGGACCCCAAAACCCCACAGCGACCCCCGGGAGAGGGGACAGGGGGACGCCAAATAGGGAACAAGGTGTTTGTGGGACCCGAAATATGGGACCCAGGTGTGTGCGTGACCCCACATCTGGGATCCAGGTGTGTGCGTGACCCCAAATAAGGGCCCAGGTGACCCCAAATCTGGGATCCAGGTGTGTGTGTGACCCCACATCTGGGATCCAGGTGTGTGTGTGACCCCAAATAAGGGCCCAGGTGACCCCAAATCTGGGATCCAGGTGTGTGTGTGACCCCAAATCTGGGATCCAGGTGTGTGTGTGACCCCACATCTGGGATCCAGGTGTGTGCGTGACCCCAAATAAGGGCCCAGGTGACCCCACATCTGGGATCCAGGTGTGTGCGTGACCCCACATCTGGGATCCAGGTGTGTGCGTGACCCCAAATAAGGGCCCAGGTGACCCCAAATCTGGGATCCAGGTGTGTGTGTGACCCCAAATCGGGGATCCAGCCATGCACGTGAACCCCAAATAGAGCACAAGGTGTTTGGGTGACCCCAGATAGGAGCCCCACCCACCCAGGTGACCCCAAATAAAGGATTCAGCCGCGCAGGTGACCCCAAATAGCGCACAAGGTGTTTGGGCGACCCTGAACAAAGGATCCAGGTGAACCAGGGCTCCGTGTGACCCCGAATCGTCACCGCCGCCCACCCAGGTGACCCCCCCCCAACCCCTCCGTCCCCTCCCCCCCCCCCCGACACAGGTGGCCGGCGCGGGGATGGCTCCGGTCGTGGAGGTGTCGGACGCCGGGCACTGCCGGGCGCTGCTGCTGGAGCTGAACGAGCAGCGCCTGCGGGGCCAGTTCTGCGACGTCACCATCATCGCCGAGGACACCAAATTCCGCGCCCATAAGAACGTCCTGGCCGCCTCCAGCCCTTTCTTCAAGCGGGCGCTGGCCCAGGAGCCCGCCTGCCCCTCGCCCGCCCAGGTGTTGGAGCTGCCGGGCGTCCAGGCCGGCGTCTTCTCCGACGTCCTCAATTCATCTACAACTCGCGGCTGGCCGTGCCGTCGCCGGCGGCCCGCGCGGGGCGCTGGGGGCCGTGGGCCGGCGCCTGGGCATCCCCTCGCTGCAGGGCCTGGAGGCCGGGCCCCCTCCGAGGGACATGAACGGCACCTGGACCCCGCCGGCGCCGGCGGGAGACCCCCCGCGCCCCGGCGGCCCCCATGGACCTCACCTGCCCGGCGCGGCCCGGCGAGACGGCGGCGGGCGGGGAGACGGCGCCCACGGGCGGGGACGCGGTGACGGCGTCGCCCTCGGCCGTGTCGCCGGCGTCGCCCTCGGCGGCCTCGCTGCGTTGCGGGGCTGTGCGGCCGCGGCTTCGGCTCGGCGGCCGCGCTGGGCTTCCACGCCAAGCTGCACCGCGGGCGCCGCGGGCTGTGCTGCCGGCACTGCGGCAAGAGCTTCATCCACGTCAAGCGCCTGCAGACGCACGAGGTCGGCTGTCGCGACGGCGACGGCGACGACGAGGCCGCCGCCGCCGCCGTCACTAGCGTCGTCGCCGCCGCCGCCACCGCCGCCACGGCCGGCGGCGCCACGGCGGCGCCGAAAGCGGCCAAGAAGGCGCTGCTGCTGCGGCACCGCGCGCTGGAGCCGGGCGCGGAGCAGGAGCCGCTGGTCAAGGTGGTGGACGGGCAGGTGCTGTACCTGTGCGGCGTGTGCCAGCGCTCCTACATGACGCTGTCCAGCCTGAAGCGCCACGCCAACGTCCACTCGTGGCGCCGCAAGTACCCGTGCCGCTACTGCGACAAGGTCTTCGCGCTGGCCGAGTACCGCACCAAGCACGAGGTGTGGCACACGGGCGAGCGCCGCTACCAGTGCATCTTCTGCTGGGACACCTTCGTCACCTACTACAACCTCAAGACGCACCAAAAAGCCTTCCACGGCATCAGCCCCGGCCTCATCGCCTCCGAGAAGACGCCCAACGGCGGCTACCGGCCCAAGCTCAACGCGCTCAAGCTCTACCGCCTGCTGCCCATGCGGGCTCACAAGCGGCCCTACAAGACCTACAGCCAGGGCGCGGTGCCCGACGGCGCCCTGCCGCCGCCCGCCGCGCCGGGGGACGCCGCCGGAGCCGCCTTCCCCGCCGGCGCCGCGGCCGGAGCCCGCCTCGGTCATCGCCTATGGCCGCGCCGCGCCCTCCGTCATCGTCCGCGGCGACGGCAACGGCGGCAGCGGCGCCGCCTCGGTCATCGCCTACAACGGCCGCGCCGCCGAGGAGCCGCCGGGGCTGCCCGAGGCGCCGGCGGCCGCGCCGGTGACGCCGGCGGTGCCCATCAAGAAGCAAGTGCTGCGCGATTACATCGAGGCGCAGCGCGCCGCCGCCGCCGCCGCCGCCACCACCGAGGGCGCGGCCGCCGCTCCCCAAAACGCGGCCGGGCGGCACCGGCGGCGGCCGCACCATGACCTACGTGGCCAAGCCGGCGTACGCGGGCTCGGCGGCGGGCGAGGGGGCTGTGCCAGATCACCGTGCGCATCGGCGAGGAGGCCATCGTCAAGCGCCGCATCTCCGGCACCGACCTGCGCGGCGACGGCGGCGGCGGCGGCGGCGGCGGCACAGACGAGGCGCGGCGCGGTGGCGACGACGACGACGACAGCGACGCCGAGGACCGGCTCTGGCGGCCCTACTACTCCTACAAGCCCAAGAGGAAGGCGAGCGGCGGCGCCGCCGGCACGGCCGCGCCCGGCGCGACCCCCAAGAAGCCGCGCTGGCGGCGCAAGCTGCGCTCGCTGCGGTGGGCGCCGGGGGACGACGACGACGGCGGCGACGACGACGGCGACGGCGCCGGGCGGCCGCGGGCGGACGGCGCCCGGCGGCGCGAACGGCACCACCCGTGCCGGGTGTGCGGGAAGAGCTTTCCCGGCGCTGCGCAAGCTGCGCAAGCACCAGCGGGGACACGAGGCCGGCGCCGCCTCGGCGACAACGGCGCCGGGGACGCCCCAGGGCCGCGTGGGGCGGCGGCCGTCGCTGCGCTTCACCTGCCCCACCTGCGCCAAGGTGTGCAAGACGGCGGCCGCGCTCAGCCGCCACGCCCAGCGCCACCGCCGGCGCTCGCCGGGGTCACCGCCGGGGTCACCGATGGGGTCACCGCCGGGGTCACCCGCCGGGGTCACCGCCGGGGTCACCGGCCCAGCCCACCACGGTGATCGCCTACACGCCCCCGGCCGCGGGCAGGGAGGAGCCGCCGGCGGACGGACCGGGGCTGCCACCGAGCCCCGAGGTCACCGGCCCTGCGGGTGACACCGCCGGGGGCGACGGGGACACCGCCGGGGGCGACGGGGACACCCCGGGGCCCTTCCCGGTGCAGGAGCAGCCGCTGGCGTTGCTGTGCCGGGCCGCGGGTGGGGACCCCGAGCTCGGGACGGCTCCGGGGGGACACCCAGGGGGGGTCCCCGCGTCCCCCCGGCCCCCCCGGCCTTCCCCTTGTCCTTCGGGCCGCGATTGGTGGCCGCTTATCCCTTCCCCTTCCCCCTCCCCCTGGCCCTGGTCCTCCCCGAGCCCGAGCGCGGCTTCCTGCCGGGGGCGGGGTCCGGGGGGGCTCCTCCCCCATCGCCCCTCCCCCCCAGCACGGCCCCGCCCCCCAGTTTTGGCTTCCCCGGGGGGGGAGGGGAGAGACCCCGGAAAGCGGGGGGGGGCACCTGAGGGGTGGGGGAGGGGTCCTGCCCCACGGAAGGGGGGGAGGGGCTCTGGAGGTTTTTTGGGGGGGGGGGGCCGGAGGAGGTGGGGGCACCCCGTAGGAGTTGAGGGACCCCAATAATTTGGGGGGGGGGGCGGGGGGGAGGGGCGGTCGGTCCTAGAGAAGTTTCTGGATCTCATCGAAGTTCGGACGGGGCGGGGGGAGGGGGGGGTTGGGCCCATAAAATTTTGGGGGGGTCCCATAAAAGTTTGGGGGTCCCAGGAGAGGTCGGGGGTGCCTCTAAGAGGTTGGGGGGCCCCTTAAATTATTTTGGGGTGGGGGTGGGGGGCTCCAGCAGAGGTTTATGGCCCCCACTGAAGGCCCCCGGAGATGTTGAGGGGGGGGGGAGGGGTCCCAAAAAATTTGGGGGGGAGGGGGGCGGTCCCATCAGAAATGGGGACCCCCGTAGAATGTGGGGAGGGGGACACAGGGACCAGTGTGAGACCGGGGGAGGGGGCACTGGGGATACTGGGAGGTGGGGGAGGGGCTTCCAGTCACCCCCAAACTCGGGGGGGGGGGGGGGGAGGAGCACAGGGACCCCCCCCCCAAAACAGCAAAGAACCCCCCCCCCCCAAAAAAAAAAAACCAGCCCCTCCCCCACGCCCCGCAAAATTCGGGGCCCGCCCCTCCCCCCGCAGCGTTTTGCACCCCCCGAAGGGGCCCCTCCCCCACCCCGCACTACAGGGGTCCCTCCCCCCTCCCCCCCCAAACCCCCCCAACCCCGCCCTCCCCTCCCCCACCCCCCCTTCGGCACCTTATCGGCATCGCAGCGACATTCCAGCCCGGGGGAGGGGGCGAGTGTGCAACGGGGGCGTGCAAGGGGGGGCGGGGCGGGAGGGGAGAGCCGCGGGGAGGGGCCTGGCGCAGGTGTGAGCGTGCAAGGCCCCGCCCTTCCGCGCCCCTGGGGGCGGTGCTTGTGCAAACCCCGCCCTCCCTTGCACGCGCCCACCCCACCCCCCCCCGCCCTCGTGCAAGGCCCCCTCCCCCCCCCCGCGCTCCCACGCCCGCTCACACTCACGCTCACACTCACGCTCACACTCACGCTCAGCCGCACCCGCCAAGTGTGCAAGGGCCCCGCCCCCACCCCTGCCGGGGCCGGCCTTGCACGGGGGGGAGGGGCTTGCACGAGGGTGGGCGGGGCGCGAGCCTTGTCGTCGTGCAAGCCCCGCCCTCCGGCCAGCCAATCAGCGTGCAAGGATCCTCGTGCAAGGCCCTGCCCCTCCCCCCGCCCCGCGGCCCCTCCCCCCACCCCCTTTTTGCACTTTTCGTGGCCGCGTTCGCTACTGACTGACCCCTCCCCCAGCCCCTCCCCCCGTGTCCCCTCCCCCCCCCCGCCCCCCCACCCTGGGTGTCCCCTCCCCCCCCCTCCCCCTCCCCGACCGCACTTTAGGGGGGAAAAAAAAAACCCGAAAAAAAGGCGAAAATGGGGGGAAAAAGTGGCAAAAATATGGAAAATAAAAACAGGGAGGGGGAGGGGAGGGGCGGGGGTGCGACCCCCCCGTGGGAGTGACGTCACAAGGTGGGGGTGGCACTTAGGGGTGACCCCAGCCAGGTGACCCCGAGGGTGTCCCCAAGGGGGGTGGGGGGTGGGCCCGATGACGTCACCTCCGTGGGGGTGTGGCCCTGGAAGTGGCCCCCAAGGGGATGTCCCCAAAAGGGGCGTAGCCCTGGGGGTGTCCCCAAGGGGATGTCCCCGAAGGGGGCGTGACCACGAGGGTGTCCCCAAGGGGATGTCCCCGAAGGGGGCGTGGCCCTGGGGGTGTCCCCAGGGGGATGTCCCCAACCCCGTGACCCCCCCCGGATGTCCCTTCCCCCCCCCGGGATGTCCCCACCGCCCCTGCCCCCGTGTCCCCGCGGTGTCCGGCCCGGCCCGGGGTGTCCCCGCGGGGGGCGGGGTGTCCCCGCGGTGTCCCCGCGGCGGGGGGGTGGCGGCGGTGACAAATGTCCACTATTTATCTGCATCAGTGAGTGTTAGAGACGCCAATAAACACCGTAGAGCTGAGCGGGGCCGGCCTGGGGACAGCGGCGGGGACAGCGGGGACAGCGGGGACAGCGGGGACACCGGGGACAGCGGGGACAGTGGGGACACCGGGGACACTGGGGACATTGGGGACACTGGGGACACCGGGGACAGCGGGGACACCGGGGACAGCGGGGACAGTGGGGACACCGGGGACACTGGGGACATTGGGGACACTGGGGACACCGGGGACAGCGGGGACACCGGGGACAGCGGGGACAGTGGGGACACCGGGGACACTGGGGACATTGGGGACACTGGGGACACCGGGGACAGCGGGGACAGCGGGGACATTGGGGACATTGGGGACACTGGGGACACTGGGGACAGCGGGGACAGCAGGGACACCGGGGACACTGGGGACACTGGGGACACTGGGACAGCGGGGACATTGGGGACAGTGGGGACACTGGGGACATTGGGGACACTGGGGACAGCGGGGACATTGGGGACACTGGGGACACTGGGGACATTGGGGACACTGGGGACAGCGGGGACATTGGGGACACTGGGGACATTGGGGACACTGGGGACACTGGGGACACTGGGAACACTGGGGACACTGGGGACATTGGGGACACCGGGGACAGCGGGGACACTGGGGACACTGGGGACACTGGGGACAGCGGGGACATTGGGGACACTGGGGACATTGGGGACACTGGGGACACTGGGGACACTGGGGACATTGGGGACAACGGGGACATTGGGGACAACGGGGACATTGGGGACACTGGGGACATTGGGGACACTGGGGGACATTGGGGACACTGGGGACATTGGGGACAGCGGGGACACTGGGGACACTGGGGGACATTGGGGACACTGGGGACACTGGGGGACACTGGGGACACTGGGGACATTGGGGACATCGGGGTGTCGGGGGGGGACACACGGGGGGTGTTGGGGACATCGGTGACATGTGTGTGGGGGGTGGGGCGGTCCCCAGTGGGGGTGGCACCTTGGGGACATCGGGGGGTGTCCCCAAATCCAGACCCCCCCACGGAGCAGCAACAACCATTTATTGTACACGGGGGGGGGGGGGAGGGGAGGGGGGGGTGTCCCCCCTTTTTTTTTGGGGGGGGGGTCCCAAAAAATGTCCCTGAGTCACGGGGGGGGGAGGGGGGGACATGAGGTAAATTTGGGGACCCCCCGGGGGTCCGGGTTTGTGTCCCCTCCCCCCCCAAGGTGGCACCGAGCTGAGGGGGGGCCCTGAGGTCGGGGGGGTCCCTCGTATTTTTATGGGGGGTCTCTCCTTTTTTGGGGGGGGGGGTCCCTCCTGTTTTTTGGGGGTCCCGCCTTTTTTTGGGGTCCCTCGTTTTTTTTGGGGGGGGTCTCTCCTCTTTTGGGGGTCCCTCGTGTTTTTTGGGGGGTCTCTCCTCTTTTTGGGGTCCCTCGTGTTTTTTTGGGGGGGGTCTCTCCTCTTTTTGGGGGTCCTGGGGGGGGCGCTCATTATGGGGGTTCCCCGGTTTTGTCCCCCCGTATTCCAGACACCCCAAAAGGAGGGGGGTCCCCATTTTTGGGGTCCCAATTCCGGGTATCCCACTGGGGAGGGGGAGGGGGGACCCCCAAAGTTTAGACCCTCACACACTGCACGTGTCCCCCCCCCCCAAAAATATTCTGGGGTGTCCCCCTCCCCAAATCCCTCTCGGAGCCGGCTGCAGGTGGATCCCCCCCAAATTTGGGGGTCCCCTCTCACAGACGGATCCCCCCCTCCCCAATTTGGGGGTCCCCTCTCAGAGCAGGTGGAGCCCCCCTCCCCAAATTTGGGGGTCCCCTCTCAGAGCAGGTGGATCCCCCCTCCCCAATTTGGGGGTCCCCTCTCAGAGCAAGCTGCAGGTGGAGGACTTGCCCCCCCCGCCGCCCCCCGAGGCGGGGTCCAGGTCGGGGGGCAGCGTCCCCGGCGCCCCCCAGACGTTGAGCTCCTCGAAGACGCCGGTCTCGATCAGCTCCTCCTGCCAGGGGATGGGGACGGTCCCCGAGGCGAAGGTGTCGCACAGCGCCGCGTCCCCCGCGTCCAGCTCCACGCCCTTCACCGTCGAGAAGGCGCCCACGTCCCCCAGGTCCTTGGCGTACACGCGCCGGGGGTCCGGCACGAACGGGGGGGGCACCAGCCCTGGGTGGGGTGGGGAGGGGGACACCCCGTTATCTAAAGGAGCTTCTGGAGGCCCTCAGGAGGACCCCAAATATCTCAGGGAGCTTCTGGAGGCCCTCAGGAGGACCACAAATATCTCAGGGAGGTTCTGGAGACCCTCAGGAGGACCCCAAATATCTCAGGGAGCTTCTGGAGGCCCTCAGGAGGACCACAAATATCTCAGGGAGCTTCTGGAGACCCTCAGGAGGACCCCAAATATCTCGGGGAGCTTCTGGAGACCCTCAGGAGGACCACAAATATCTCAGGGAGGTTCTGGAGACCCTCAGGAGGACCCCAAATATCTCAGGGAGCTTCTGGAGACCCTCAGGAGGACCCCAAATATCTCAGGGAGCTTCTGGAGACCCTCAGGAGGACCCCAAATATCTCAGGGAGCTTCTGGAGACCCTCAGGAGGACCCCAAATATCTCAGGGAGCTTCTGGAGACCCTCAGGAGGACCATAAATATCTCAGGGAGCTTCTGGAGACCTTCAGGAGGACCCCAAATATCTCAGGGAGCTTCTGGAGACCCTCAGGAGGACCCCAAATATCTCAGGGAGCTTCTGAAGACCCTCAGGAGGACCCCAAATATCTCAGGTGACTTTGAGACCCACCCAGGAGCCCCTTGGAGACCCCAAAACCCGTTGGAGACCCCAACCCTTGACCACCCAATGCTCAATGGAGGACCCCAATGTCCATTGGAGACCCCAAACCCACTGGAGACCCCAACTCCCATTGGAGACCCCAAAGCCCAATGGAGACCCCAAAACTCACTGGACATCCCAAAACTGGTTGGGAACCCCCAAACCCATTGGAGACCCCAACCCTTGACCACCCAACGCTCAATGGAGGACCCCAACGTCCATTGGAGACCCCAAAACCCATTGGAGACCCCAACCCTTGACCACCCAACGCTCAATGGAGACACCACCATGAGCATGCAACGTCCATCGGAGACCCCAAAACCCATTGGAGACCCCAAAACCCACTAGAGACCCCAACCCTTGACCACCCAACGCTCAATGGAGGACCCCAACGTCCATTGGAGACCCCAAAACCCATTGGAGACCCCAACCCTTGACCACCCAACGCTCAATGGAGGACCCCAACGTCCATTGGAGACCCCAAAACCCATTGGAGACCCCAACCCTTGACCACCCAACGCTCAATGGAGGACCCCAACGTCCATTGGAGACCCCAAAACCCATTAGAGACCCCAACCCTTGACCACCCAACGCTCAATGGAGGACCCCAACGTCCATTGGAGACCCCAAAACCCACTGAAGACCCCAACCCTTGACCACCCAACGCTCAATGGAGGACCCCAACGTCCCCTGGAGACCCCACAACCTCTTGACCACGCCTAGCCAGCCCCACCACCGCCACCAGCCCTTGGAGAAGACCCCCAAACCCCCCTCCCCCGAGCCCCTCACCGGCCTCGAGGCGGCCCCAGTTGATGCTGCCGAAGAAGGGGTGGGCTTTGAGCTGGGCGCAGTCGTTGCCGCGGAAGCCCAGGCGGGCCTGGGGGTCCTTGGCCAGGAGCCCCTCGCAGGCCTCGCGCGCCGCCGCGCTGAACTTCTCCGAGTAGGTCACCGGGTCGTTCAGGATGCGCCGCGTCACCTCCTTGTTCTCCACCTGACGGGGGCGGCGGCGGGGGAGAAATGGGGGTGGTCCTTGGGGGGGTCTTTATGGGAGGGGTTTTGGGGGGGGGTTCTGAAGGTCCTTGGGGGGGGGGGTTTCTTGGAGGTTCTTGGAGGTTTCTAAAGGTCCTGGGGGGTTTCTTGGAGGTTCTTGGGGGTTTCTGAAGAACCTTAAAGGTTTCTTGGAGGTTTTGAGGGGGTTTTGAGAGTCCTGGGGGTTTCTGAGGGACCTGGGGGGGGTTTCTTGGAGGGTTTGGGGGTTTTGAGGGACCTGAGGGGTTTCTTGGAGGGGTTTGAGGGGTTTCTTGGAGGTTCTTGGAGGTTTCTGAAGCTCCTGCGGGGTTTCTTGGAGGTTCTAGGGAGGTTTCTTGGAGATTTTTGAGGGTTTCTGAGGGACCTGGGGCGTTTCTTGGAGGTTTTTGGGGGTTTCTGAGGGACCTGGGGCGTTTCTTGGAGGTTTTTGGGGGTTTCTGAGGGACCTGGGGCGTTTCTCCAAGCCCTGGGATGATTTTGGGGGGCGTTCCTGGTGGTCCTTGGGAGGTTTTGGGGAACCCTCAGATGTTCCTGGGGGTTCCCGGGAGTTCCCTGCGGTTTCCGGGGGGCCCTGGGGGGTCCTGGGGGTGGGGGGTCACCTTCTCCCCCCGCCGGCGGAAGGGCCCCTTGGCCTCCAGCATCTCGTAGACCGTCACCCCCAGCGTGAAATAATCGACCGACCAATCGTAGTCCTCGTTCTTGAGCAGCTCGGGGGCCATGAACCCTGCGGGGACGGGGGACACGGGGGTGACACGCCGGCCCCCGGTGTCCCCCCGGTGTCCCCCCGGTGTCCCCTGTCCCCACCTGGGGTCCCGGCGTAGCCGCGGGTTTTGCTCTCTCCGTCCTTGAGCTCCACGGCCAAGCCCATGTCGGACAGACGGACGTGGCCTGGGCAGGGGTGACCACCGGTGACCACCAGTGACCGTTGGTGACCACCGGTGACCACCAGTCACCATCAATGGCCATCACTGACCATCACTGACCACCAGTGACCATCATTGACCACCAGTGACCACCGGTGACCATCAGTGACCATCAATGACCACCTGTGACCACCAGTGATGGCCAGTGACCACCAGACCACCAGTGACCATTGGTGACCATCAATGACCACCAGTGACCACCGGTGACCATTGGTGACCACCAGCCATCATCAATGACCACCAGTGACCACCGGTGACCGTTGGTGACCATCAATGACCACCAGTGACCACCAGTGACCATTGGTGACCATTGGTGACCATTGGTGACCACTGGTGACCACCAGTGACTATCAATGACCACCGGTGACCATCAATGACCACCAGTGACCACCAGTGACCATTGGTGACCATTGGTGACCATTGGTGACCACCAGTGACCACCAGTGACTACCAGTGACCAATGTCCCCATGTCCCCCTCGATTCCCACATGCCCCAGTGTCTCAAGTTGTCCCAATATCATCTCCAATGTCCCCAGTGTCCCCAGTGTCCCCAATGTCCCCAGTGTCCCCAGTGTCCCCAATGTCCCCAGTGTCCCCCCGGTGTCCCCAGTGTCCCCAGTGTCCCCCTGGTGTCCCCCTGCTGTCACCGGCGTCGTCCAGCAGGACGTTCTCGGGTTTGAGGTCGCGGTAGACGATGCGGTGCTGGTGGAGGTGCTCCAGCCCCAGCAGGATCTGCGCCGTGTAGAAAACCGCGCGCGGCTCCGCGAAGCCCGGGTTCTCCTCGTCCACGTTGTAGATGTGGTACCTGGGGACATCATCGGGGACGTTGGGGACATCATCGGGGACACTGGGGACACCACGGGGACACGATCAACGTCTGTGGCACCAGCACAGTGGCCGTGGGGACATTCTGGGGACGTGGCCGGGGACACGCCAAGGTCATGGGGACACGGCAGCCGCCTGAGGAGGTGACACGGAGACGCCAGCACTGGCCTTGTCCCCATCGCGGGTGACACACGGCGAGGGCACGCCCAGGGGACGGCAGGGTCACACAGAGGTCACACCAAGGTGGCAGCGAAAGCCATCGAAAGGTCACGCCAGGGTCACACCAAGGTGACACCAAGGCCACGCCAAGGCCACGTCAGAGTCACACTGAAGCCACAACAAGGTGACACCGGGGTCACACCAAGGTCACACCGGGGTCACACCCAGGCCAATCCAAAGCCGCTCCAAAGGTCACATCAAGGCCACCCCGAGGCCACCCCGCCGTCCCCCGCCGGCCACCCCGCGTACCGCAGGTCGCCGCCGTTCATGATGGTCATGACGAGGCAGAGGTCGGTCTTGGTCTGGAAGGCGCAGGCCAGGGACACGATGAAGCGGCTGTGGACGCGCGCCAGGATCCGCTTCTCCACCAGCGCCGCCTGCGACACGTCGGGGACACGTCGGGGACACGTCGGGGACAGAAGGACGGATTTGAGGACAGAGGGACATTCCAGGGGACCGAGGGACACCCGCGGGCACAACGCCAGCGCCGAGGGGACAAACGGACGGCCCACCTCGTATCCCTTGCGCTTCTTGAGGCGCTTCTTGTTGAGGCGTTTGTTGGCGTACATCTTGCCGGTGGCGCGGCGCTGGCAGGCGCACACCTCGCCGAAGCCGCCCTTGCCCAGCACGCGGAACTCCATGAAGGCGTCGGCGTTGACGGCCTGGCTCTCCAGCCACTTGAACTGCACGAAGCGGCTGAACTCGGGCGAGGCCCGGTACGGCCCCCAGGCCGCCGCCTCCAGGTGCGCCAGCAGCTCCCGCCGCGCCTGCGTGAAGGCGTCGCCCGGGAGCGTGGTACCTGAGGGGGAAACGGGGAGGGTTACGGGGGGTGTCATGGCCGCCGTTGGGGTGTCATGGCCGCCGTTGGGGTGTCATGGCCGCCATTGGGGTATCATGGCTGCCATTGGGGTGTCATGGCCGCCAAGATCATCATGGCCACTGTTGGGGTGTCATGGCCGCCATTGGGGTGTCATGGCCTCTGTTGGGGTGTCATGGTTGTCATTGAGGTGTCATGGCCGCTGTTGAGGTGTCATGGCTGCCATTGGGGTGTTATGGCTGCCATTGGGGTGTCATGGCTGCCATTGAGGTGTCATGGCTGCCATTGAGGTGTCATGGCTGCCATTGGGGTGTTATGGCTGCCATTGAGGTGTCATGGCCACCGAGACCATCACGGCCACCATTGGAGAGTCATGGCCACCACTGGAGTGTCATGGCTGCCATTGGGGTGTCATGGCTGCCATTGGAGTGTCATGGCTGCTGAGATTGCCATGGCCATTGTTGGGGTGTTATGGCTGCCAATGCCATCATGGTCACCACTGGAGTGTCATGGCTGCCATTGGGGTGTCATGGCCGCCATTGAGGTGTCATGGCCACCATTGGGGTGTCATGGCCGCCATTGGGGTGTCATGGCCACCATTGGGGTGTCATGGCTGCCGTTGGGATGTCATGGCCGCCGTTGGGGTGTCATGGCCGCCATTGGGTGTCATGGCTGTCATTGAGGTGTCATGGCTGTCATTGAGGTGTCATGGCTGCTGTTGGGGTGTCATGGCCACCACTGGAGTGTCATGGCTGCCATTGGAGTGTCATGGCCGCTGAGATTGTCATGGCCATTGTTGGGGTGTCATGGCTGCCAACACCGTCATGGCCACCATTGGGGTGTCATGGCCGCCATTGAGGTGTCATGGCCACCATTGGGGTGTCATGGCCGCCATTGGGGTGTCATGGCCGCCATTGAGGTGTCATGGCCACCATTGGGGTGTCATGGCCGCCATTGGGGTGTCATGGCCGCCGTTGGGGTGTCATGGCTGCCAAGATCACCATGGTGACCATGTTGATGTCGTGGCTATCAATGAGGTGTCATGTCCGCCATATTGGATCCGTGTCAGCCACACCAACGTCCCGGCCGCCATATTGGCACTACGTCCGCCATATTGGATCTGCGTCAGCCATGTTGATGCCACAGCCGCCATATTGGTGCCATGACAACCATATTGGATCCGTGTCAGCCACACTAACGTCCCGGCCGCCATATTGTCACCCACCCACGCCCCACCCCCGTCACCTGTGGGCGGGGCCGTGGCGCCGGCGCTGAGGAAGCCGCAGTGCTCCGACCCTCCCGGCGTGAAGAAGCGACTCCTCAGCTTCTTGGCCGACTCCTCCCTCTCGGCGTCCTCGCACTGCTCGAAGGGCCTCGATCTCCGACCACAAGGCCCCGGCCGCCGCGAACTGCGGCGCCCCCTCCAGGAACCGCCGGAACAGCAACTTGCCGATGGGCTGCTCCACGCATTGCCACCGGAACGACGTGTCCTGGCCGCCATCTTGGGTGTGGCCGGGCGGGGCGCCGTTGGGGGCTCCGGGACCCCCGTTTTGGGTGCCGGCGGCGCCGCCCAGCTGGGCTCGCAGGGCCTCGCACTGGGAGATGTGGGGCAGGCGGAGGCGGGCCTTGGAGCGCCGGTCTTTGCCGCCGCCGCCGGGGCCGCCGCGGGCGGACACGTAGGCCGAGTTGGCCACCACCGTCTCCAGGCCCCCGATGTCCATGGCTGCTGGTGGCACACCTGGAAGGGGGCTGGGAAAGGTGGGGTGGGGTTGGGTGGGGCTGATGGGGTGTTCTGGGGGGGGGGGTCGTGTCACGTGGGGGGTGGGTTGGGGGGGGGGGGTTGGGGTGTCCGGGGGTGCTCGAGTGACGCCTGGGGAGGGTCACGGGGTCCCTCAGGTGACACACGGGGGGTCCTGGGGGTCCCTCAGGTGACACACGGGGGGGGTTGGGGGTCCTGGGGGTCCCTCAGGTGACACACGGGGGGGTCCTGGGGGTCCCTCAGGTGACACTTGGGGGGGTCGGGGGGTCCCTCAGGTGACACACGGGGGGGGGGTTGGGGGTCCTGGGGGTCCCTCAGGTGACACTTGGGGGGGGGTCGGGGGGTCCCTCAGGTGACACACGGGGGGGGGATTGGGGGTCCTGGGGTCCCTCAGGTGACACACGGGGGGGGTTTGGGGGTCCTGGGGTCCCTCAGGTGACACACGGGGGGGTCCTGGGGTCCCTCAGGTGACACACGGGGGGGTCCTGGGGGATCCTCAGGTGACACACGGGGGGGTTGGGGGTCCTGGGGTCCCTCAGGTGACACACGGGGGGGTCCTGGGGTCCCTCAGGTGACACACGGGGGGGGGTTGGGGGTCCTGGGGTCCCTCAGGTGACACACGGGGGGTTTGGGGGTCCTGGGGGTCCCCCGGATTAACCCCTCCTCTCCCGGTGGAGGTGGGGGGGGTGGGGAGGGGAGGGGGTCGCGGCTCTTAAAGGGGCCGCGCTATAATTAGCGTAAGCGGCTCAGCGCGTGCCTAAGCCGCTTTCGCGGCCCCTCGCACGAGAGCTCCCCCCCCCCCCACTCCCCTCCCAAATAAAAATCCCGACAGCCCCCGGGGCCGCGGGGTGGGATGGGAACGGGGGTCATCCCCCCCACCTCCCCCCCCCAAAAAAAAAAAAAAAAATTGGGCCACAAAGGATTCTGGGAGAGACCACCCCCCTCCCCCCCGTGGGGTGGATTTTATGGGGGGGGGAAGGGGAGGAGCGGGGGGGGTGGGGGAGGGTCCCCCCACCACCTGGGACCCCCCCCAGGCAACCCCGGCCATCCAGGACCCCCCCCCAAAAAAAACCCAAATCTCCCACTCTCTCAGACCCCCCCCGCCATGACCCCAGGACCCCCGGGAGACCCCTGACCTCTGACCCCACCCTGAGACCCCCCACTTAGGGACCTCCCCCCCCCCACCCTATGGACCCCCCCCCCAATTGACCAAAGGATTCCGGACCCCCAGGAAGACCCCCCCCTCACTGTGACCCCCCCCCCCCGCCCCACATTCGGGGGACCCCAATTTGTGACCCCCAGGGCACCCAGATATCCGGGACCCCCCCCCAAATTAACCGCAGGGCTCTCAAACCTCCAGGACCCCCTGGGGGAGGGGGGCGACACACCCTGGAGACCCCCACCCCTGACCCCAAACCCACGACCCCCTCCCCCATTAATCCCTTCACGACCCCCCCTCCCCCAAACCCCCAGGACCACCAGAGACCCCTGACCCCAAACTAACCCCGCCCCCCCGCGACCCCCGCCCCTGTGACCGCCCCCTGGAGGACCCCCCCCCCCCACCCCCCGCCCCCAGGGGGGACCCCCGAGCTCACCTGCGCAGCTGCCCCCGGCCCTCGGCGGGTCCGGTGCCCCGGGGCGGATTAGCCCCGCCCGCGGATTAAACAAATCCCCCGGGGCGGCCCCCCCCCGACCCCCCCCCAAATCCACCCCCCCATCCACCCCCGGGGCTTCTCACAGCGGGGGGACCCCCCCCATTAATCTAGGGGGGGGTCAGGCATGCAGGGACCCCCCCCAAAATGATCCCGGGACCCCCCTCAATTAACCCCCGGGGGGGTCAGGCACCCGAGACCCCCCCAAATGATCCCGGGACCCCCACCCGGGACCCCCCCCAAAATGATCCCGGGACCCCCCTCAATTAACCCCGGGGGGGTCAGGCACCCGAGACCCCCCCAAATGATTCCGGGACCTCCCAATCAACCCCAGGGACCCCTCCCCATTAACCCCGGGGGGGGTCAGGTATCCAGGACCCCCCCCATAACCCTCAGGGGACCCCCCCCTCAATTAGTCCCCACCCACCCGGGGACACCCCCCCCCCCCATTAATTCGGGCATTCCCAGGAATCCAGGACCCCCTCCCTTAATTCCGGGGGATCCAAATATCCTGGACACACCCCCTCCCCCTCCCGATAAATTGAGGGGGGGTCTTGACATCTCATGGGACCCCTCTCCTCCCCCCCCCCCCAAATTGAGGACCGGAGGGATTCAGGAGTCCGGGACCCGTCCCCATGGATTGGGGAAATCCCGGGAATTCGGGATCCCCCCCCCTCATTAATCCCACAGGATCCGGGAATTCGGGAACCCCCCGGGAATTCCGGACCCCTCCCCATGAATCGGAAACCCCCTGGAATTCGGACCCCTCCCCTAAATCGATGACCCCCCCCCATAAATCGGGGACCCCCCCGAGACACTCGGAACCCCCCCCCCCC